>NC_056739.1:1991741187-1991906187 GCF_019279795.1 Protopterus annectens
AAAAAAATGTCGTCCACAAAACGACTATAATGTACTATGTGCTGATTATACAATATATTATTCAGTACATAGGCATCCTCCCAATATGCCAACACTAGGTTGGCGTAGGAGTTTGCACACGGGGTTCCCATAGCAACCCCCTTCTTTTGCAAAAAATAGCTGTTACCATATAACAAAACGCTATTCTCTAATACTATTTCAAGCAACGAAGTCCATCTAATTATTTTGCTATTTTCTATACCATTATTCAGAAGGAATAGTCTTAGGTATTCTATACCTATATTGTTAGGGATCGATGTGAACAAGGATTTCACATCTAAAGTGACAAGAAAGTCATCATTTTCAATGGGGTGCTCATCATTACATCTTGCAAGGTCCTCTATGAACTGTTGGGTATCTCTTAAAATGTATTTGGTACTATTGACTATTGGTTTAAATTGCTTATCTAAAAATATAGACAATGATTCAGTCAGCCATCCTTTACTAGAGACAATGGGTCTTAATGGTGGATCATATAGTTCTTTATGTATTTTGGGTAGACCCCTAAACGTAGGGACTAGGGGGTTCTCAACAAGGAAATATCTATATAGCTCCATATCAATAACGTTAGTCAGAACTAAGTCATATAGCTGGGCATGTACGCCTTTGATCAACTTATTTATATAGCTCTAATAGATCGTGTTCGCAGGCGCGTTCAAAAACTTCAAGTAGAGGATGTTGCTGTGGCATAAACGTAGATGGTTTTTAAAAACATTAATATTATTTAAATTGATTGAATTTAATGTGTCTTCACCATATAACATTTTCAAAGCTATATTTCTGGTAAACATCTTAATATCTATTATAAAATCAGTAACGTCTGTAGATCCAGAAGGGATGAAACTTAGTCCTTTATTTAAAATAGACAGTTCATACTCATTGAGCTCATCCTGGAAATATTGACTACTAAAATAGACCAACACATATGTTCAATTCATTCTTGTTTTTATTTGATGTTGTAGTATCTATATATATATATATATATATATATATATATATATATATATATATATATATATATATATATAAGAACACAGGGAAACCTGAATTTTTTAACATAACTATGCAAGAGAAAAAAGCTATTTCTGATTTACAGCGTAACAATGAAATAGTGATAAGACAGGCTGACAAGGGGGGAGCCATAGTTGTTATGGACAGGGAAATGTATGATAGTAAGATATCTTTAATGCTTGCAGAGGTTGATACATACATTCCTTTAAGTGCAAGTTTATTAAATAAGTTGATCAAAGGCGTACATGCCCAGCTATATGACTTAGTTCTGACTAACGTTATTGATATGGAGCTATATAGATATTTCCTTGTTGAGAACCCCCTAGTCCCTACGTTTAGGGGTCTACCCAAAATACATAAAGAACTATATGATCCACCATTAAGACCCATTGTCTCTAGTAAAGGATGGCTGACTGAATCATTGTCTATATTTTTAGATAAGCAATTTAAACCAATAGTCAATAGTACCAAATACATTTTAAGAGATACCCAACAGTTCATAGAGGACCTTGCAAGATGTAATGATGAGCACCCCATTGAAAATGATGACTTTCTTGTCACTTTAGATGTGAAATCCTTGTTCACATCGATCCCTAACAATATAGGTATAGAATACCTAAGACTATTCCTTCTGTATAATGGTATAGAAAATAGCAAAATAATTAGATGGACTTCGTTGCTTGAAATAGTATTAGAGAATAACGTTTTGTTATATGGTAACAGCTATTTTTTGCAAAAGAAGGGGGTCGCTATGGGAACCCCGTGTGCAAACTCCTATGCCAACCTAGTGTTGGCATATTGGGAGGATGCCTATGTACTGAATAATATATTGTATAATCAGCACATAATACATTATAGTCGTTTTGTGGACGACATTTTTTTAATCTGGAGAGGGACAGAGCAACATTTAGTTGAGTTCATCTGTTATCTCAATGGAACCACTAATTTCTTAGAATTCCAAAGCACTCATTCTTGTGACATAATACAATTTCTTGACGTCCAGCTAACCAAGGGACCTAATGGCATCAACACGGAAATGTTTAGAAAGACTTGCTGGAGGAACAATTTGCTCCACCGCACCAGCATGCATCCTAGACATATCTATTCAAACATAGTGATGAATCAAACTTTAAGGGCATCTAAATTGACCACTGACGAGTTAGCCTTTGAAAATCAGAAAGAAATCTTAAAAAAGAACTTTATACAAAGAGGATATAATAAACAAGCTGTGCATGACACCATATCTATGACAGATGATATAAGATTAGACAGGGGTCGACCATTTTATTATAGAAAGTCAGATATTAATAACACGAACAGAAAGAAGTCATCTATTGTAAAAAATAGACTTATTATACCTTTTACTAATAAGAACAGTCAGATAAAAAAGATTATAGAAAATAATTGGAAAATTCTAACCATGGATGAGAGAATTAAGACATTGGTTGAAGAAGTACCCAATATAGCTTATAAGAACATGAAGTCCCTTAAGAGGCTATTATACTACGAAAAAACAGAAATAGAGCTTTCTAAATCACAGAGAGAAGGTACCTTTCCCTGTCGAACTTGTAATCAATGCATATTCATAACAACAGAAAATGCATTTATCCATCCACATACTGGTAGAGTATACTCTTTTAAGTGTTATGCTGACTGTAGGTCTAAGAATTTAGTGTATTTGGCCCAATGTCAACTCTGTCAGAAATATTATGTGGGAAAAACGAACCGAACTCTGCGGGAACGGATAAGAGAACACGTCTATGCAATTAATAAGGAAGATTTGACTAATGCATTAGCACGACACGTCATGGAGAAAGGGTCCCAACATCACTTTAAGTTTAAAGTCCTAGAACTAGTCAAAATTAACAGTAGGCTAGGAGACATCAAGAATCGCACAGAGGAGGTAGAGAATAGGTGGATTCTTAGACTTCAGGCACATAAGCATGGCCTGAATGATAAAATCACTCTCAAACCATTTTTAGCAGCCAAAGCTTTTAAGCATTAAGTTCTTTTAATATATTATAAATGTTTTAGATGTTATTTTAGTGATGGTAATTTTCAAAAAATAGACCAACACATATGTTCAATTCATTCTTGTTTTTATCTGATGTTGTATTATTTATATACATATATATATATATATTTTTTAAGCACTGGCACTTTAAATATTGTTCAATTAGTTGATTAATTAAGTTCTTATTGACTATAGTATTTAAGGGCATGAAATTTATTGCTTGATGTTGAAGTCTGAGGAAGCGTTAATGTAACGTGAAAGCGCTTACTGTTTGGTGAAGTTCTGTCGAATAAAGGTTCTGTTTTTACCATTAGAACTCTGGTTTTTCAGCTATTGGTGTGCCTTTGAGATTGTTTTGCTGTTCTGTGGTTACGTTTCACAAAGGCACTTTATCCAGCGGAGGTTTGTTGTTTCGTCTTCATATCATTTGTATACTTTTGATGGGAATGAATTCTTAATATTTCAAAACATTGTAAGAAACTTCTGTGTGGAAGATTTTCAGTCCATATATCTCTAGTTAACCACTGTATATTAATCAGATCAGATAATAGTAGTAGAAGTAGCGAACTTATCCTCGTCTTAAATAAAAAAAATTATAAAAAATTTATAATTTGAAATATTGTACAGAATTACTAAGTATTCGAAAGTAATCCAAGCGAGGCAGGCAGTCTGCTTCCAGTCGAAAATCCTTTATTAAGTACACAGACGAGCGATACAGGTAAAACAAAAATAGAGTAATAGTTTCCTCACAAGCTTTCTAAATATTCCTCACAAGCTTTGTCTGTGTACTTAATAAAGGGAACAGACTGGTGCCTTGGTTGGATTACTTTCGAATACTTAGTAATTCTGTACAGTATTTCAAATTATATATTTTTTTATGTATTTTTTTTTTTTTTTTACTTAAGACGAGTTTAAGTTTGCAACTTCTACTACTATTGTCTGATATGATTAATATACAGTGATTAACTAGAGATATATGGACTGAAAATCTTCCACACAGAGAAGATGTTCTTCATCTCACATTGCTGCAGTCCTTACACTTGGGTAGTCCGCTGTCCTCGGTCGGCCCGAATATCAAAGTATTAGGCTGACGTCGGTCAAGGCGCTTAAGACTGACATCAGGACGTCAGGGTACAAATGCGCATGACCGACGTCATATCCCCAGTCTTTTTTGCCGCATGGTCCGATGCAGAAGCAGCGTTGCAAGTGCCGTTCGGCGTTCTGAAATTTTTCGAATTCGGAGTTTCAGACCGAGTCAAAGTTGGCTAAGTACCCCGTTGGGGAATATTTTAGTTTTTCTTGCCTCAGTGGTTTACCGGATGTCAGAAAAAGTGAATAACTGTATTTCTTGTGGGAAGCAGATACCGCATAGAGATTATCATACTTTGTGTATTCCTTGTTTGGGGCCTGAGCACGACGTTGTTGGGTGTCGCTTTTGTGCTAGGTTTAATAAGCGCACTATTAAGCGAAGGTTAGATTGTGCCAGGTTGGTCTTCGGGAAGCGGTGCAATTACAATATGCCGTCGGATGCTCCGACGCCCGCTTCTTCGAAGAAGCGCAAAGACAAAGCAGCTAAACCCAGGCAAGAAGAGTCGTCCGTACCGGACGCCGGTTCTTTAGAGGCGTCAGTGGAACCGGTGGTTCCACCGGAGGCTTCTCTGGAGTCCCAGGGGGAGACTTTGATATTGCAGGATGTGGCCTCTCAGGAGGCAGGTCAGGCTGAAGGGGCTTCTCAGGTTACTGTACTCCCCTCCCTTCCTAGGGTGGTTAGGCCCTCTCCTTCTGTTTCCAAGGCTTCTCCCAGAGGCAGGCCAGGTTTAGCTTCTGTTGGTGTCACTCCTAGTTCTTCAGGATCTGTGCCCAAGAAGCACATGCTCAAAATGGCAAAAGATTTAATTACTTTGATTAGAAGTTCTTTGCCCCCTCCTGATAAGAGGCCTAGGGTGGAACCAGAGTTGGGGAGTTTTGAGCAGGTTTCGGATGTTTCAGAGTCTTCGGCTGAAGACTTGCAGGAGTATTCTCCTTATTCTGATTCTGATGTGGATGATTCTACTCCTTCTGCTTCTCCTCCAGAGGATTTTTCTTTTTCAGAGACTCTTCATTCCATGAGGGAGCATTTTAAATGGGAAGGTCAGGACTTCTCTGATTCCAGGAAAAGGCTTAGGGAATTTTTGCTTTTACCTCAGCATAGGCCTTTGGCTATACCTCCTGTTCTGGATGTTGTGGAAGATGTGTTTGCAGAGGCTTCACTTAATCCTGATTCTTTGCCTCCTGCTCCTGTTAAACCGGACAGGTATTACAGGGTGCCTGAAGCTCATAAATATCTGTATAAGAGTCCTAGGGCGGACCCAGAAACAGTTAGTCAGGGACCTAAGGGTGTCAAGGCCTCTGTGGTAAAAATCCGGTTCCTCCAGATAAAGAGGCCAGAGCTTTGGATAGATGGGGAAAGAAAGTCTATACTTCTTCCACCTTAGCTATGAGGGCTTTGAATTGCCAGTTTCACATGTTGAAATATCAAAACTATCTTCTTTCTCAATTGAAGTCTAAGGTAGATGCTCTGGCGGAAGGCATTGAGTGTAAAGAATTACAAGATTTGGTACATGTTTCTGAACAGGTGGGTAAGCATTCTTTACAATGTGGATTTGATGCTGTACAGGCCTCGCCTAGGGTGGCTGCCACTGGGTCAGTTCTTCGCAGGCACGCCTGGCTGAGGGATCAGAACTTATCTGACCATGTTAAGACAAGGATTTTAGATGCTCCTTTACAGTCTGATGTATTGTTTGGTTCACCTGTGGAGGCAGTTTTAAAGAAAATGGAAGACAAGGCTAAGTCTATGCAGACTGTTAAAGATTTTTGCAAGTTCAGCCTCCAAGTTTAGTAGGAATTGGCCTGCTAAGGGGTGGACGACCCTTCTTATGATTCATAGTCTAGGGAAGATCTAGACGTGGTAGGGTAGAGCTCAGGGCTCTTTCAGACCTAGAACAGGAGTTCACCTGCACAGTCTTCGAGTGAGGGCAGGGGCCAGTCCTTTCGTAAACAGGCCCAATGACCTACCTTTTCAGCTGCCAGAGCCTTCTTGTCTGGCAGCACCCTTGGGAGGAAGGTTGGCACTCTTCAAAGAAAATTGGAGTTTAATTACCCAGGACAGATGGGTATTGGATATTATACACCAAGGTTACAGGTTTTATTTCCATACCTTGCCTCCTTTCAAAGGCATGCCAGACGTTCCTCCTCAGCAAAGAATAGAGGCTCACAAACAAATTTCTCTGCTGCTGCAAATAGGGGCCATACAGCTGGTCCCTCTGCCAGAAGTAGGCCTAGGATTTTATTCTCGCCTGTTCCTAGTACCAAAGAAGGGGAACACGTGGAGACCAATTTTGGATTTATCTATCCTCAACACTTATCTGGACATTCCCAAGTTCAAAATGTTGACGTTACAACAGCTTTTACCTCTGCTGGGCAAAGATCACTGGATGGTGACTCTGGATCTCAAGGAAGCTTACCTTCATGTTCCTATCAGGCTAAGTTGCAGGAAGTATCTGCGTTTTCGAGCTGGGACTTCTCATTATCAGTTCTCTGCATTGCCCTTTGGCTTATCTACTGCGCCCAGAGTGTTCACAAAGGTTCTGGCTCCAGTGATAGCTTTCTTCAGGCTAAAAGGAATACAGATCTATCCTTATTTGGACGATTGCCTGATTCTGGCCAAAGGAAGGGACGAGCTTCTTCATCATTTGCAATATGTGATAGCAGTGCTAAGATGCCTGGGGTATTCTGTGAACGAAATAAAGTCCAGTCTAGTACCCTCTCAAGACATGTGCTTTCTGGGTGTGAGACTGAATACAGCATCCCAGATGGCCTTTTTGACCCCGGACAAACAAAAGAATCTTTCCCTTTACTTCCATCAATTGTCTCATCAGTCCAGGCTGACTGTAAGGACAGTCCTTCAAGCCTTGGGGTTCATGGCATCTTGTATTCTGGTGCTTCCCAATGCCAAACTGCATATGAGGAAGCTACAATGGTATCTCAAAAATGTATGGACACAGCACTGCCAAGATATGGACACTGTCATTCAGATAATACCTTGCATTCAAAAGGAATTTTTGTGGTGGGCTCAGGAATGTCACCTAAACAAGGGACTCTCTGTGACCCGGCCAGAGGCGAGTCAGATTCTAACGACAGAGGCCTCAGACAAAGCTTGGGGAGCTCATCTAAATGGAAAGTGGATACAAGACACGTGGCCTGCCAGACTACAACATCTACATATCAACTTGAAGGAGATGTTAGCAGTCCAATTTGCATTAATAGCTTTCAAGGATTTACTTCTTCCAGGGCAGGTGTTGATTCTAACAGACAACACAACTGTCATGTGGTACATCAACAAGCAAGGGGGAACACATTCTTATCCTCTATGCAGACAAGCAATGATTTTGTGGGAGACTGCTCTCAGTTTACAGCTCAATCTTCAGGCAAGGTTTCTGCCGGAGCACAGAACTCCTTAGCAGATGTGTTGAGCAGGCAATTATGGATCCCCACGAGTGGAAATTGGATCCTCATGTATTTCAGAAATTGACAGTGTCATGGGGAACTCCAGACATAGATCTGTTCGCTTCTCCACTAAACTACCAGCTGCCAAAGTTTTGCACAAAGGTTTCATCCCACAGCTTGGAAAGTGGATGCTCTTTCTTTCAATTGGAGCAATCTTCATGTGTATGCCTTTCCACCTCTGCCTCTCCTCCCAAAGGTACTCCTAAAGGTCAGACAGGACAAGCCAAAGATGATTCTAATAGCTCCAGATTGGCCTCGACAGCACTGGTACCCATTATTGAGAAGTCTGGTTGGGAGCCTCCATGGCCTTTGCCTTCGATTCCACACCTGCTGTCTCAAGAGAACAGTCATTTACTCAATGTCAAACTTCACTCTCTTCACCTAACAGCCTGGCATATTCTGTTTTAAACCCTGGAGGGTCTCAGCTTCCAGCAAGTTTTGAATGTTATTTTGGAGGCCAGAAGGCCTAGTACAAGGAAAGTATACGCAGATAAATGGAAGAGATTTTTATTTTGGAGTGCAGCAAAGGAATTTGATGTTGCTAAGCCTAATTTAAGTGTGGCTCTTCAATATCTTGCTGAGTTACTGGACAAAGGTTTGTCCTTCTCTTCTACTAAGATTCATGCTGCAGCAATTTCTGCTCACTATGACTGTGATCCACCATTGTTTTCTCATCCTTTGTTTAAGCAATTCCTTAGAGGGGCAAAGAATATAAGACCCCACAGAGAGCTCCTACTCCTGCTTGGGATCTCAATTTTGTGTTGGAGAAACTCACTCTACAACCTTTTGAGCCTGCAGCTACTGCCGAGTTGAAATATTTATCATGGAAGACTGCTTTTTTGTTGGCCATTACCTCTGCGAGAAGGGTTTCTGAATTACTGGCCCTTATGGCAGTTAAGCCTTTCTCATTCTTCCATTAGGATAGGGTATCTTTACGTACTAATCCTTCCTTTATGCCTAAGGTGGTTTCTAGTGTGGCTTTAAACCAAACTATTCATTTGCTTACTTTTTATGCAAACCCCCAAAATAAAGGGGAAAAGATTTTGCACACCTTGGATATACACAGGCAGTTGCGATATTATTTGAGCAGAACTAAAGGGTTCAGGCAGTCTCAGCAGTTGTTTGTTTCTTTTGCTTTGGGTTCTCAGGGCAAGCCTGTGTCAAAACAAACTATTTCTAAGTGGATTGGGTCTTGTATTGCTTTCTGTTACTCCCATCATGGTAAGGAGATTCCAGCTGGGATTAGGCCTCATTCCACTAGAGCTACTGCCACTTCTACAGCCTTTTTAAGGGGGGTGGCAACTAAAGATATTTTGGAGGCAGCTACTTGGAGTTCAGTGCATACTTTCTCTAAGCATTACCACCTTCCACTTTACTCTAAATCTAGGGCTGGGTTTGCCACTGCAATTTTACAGGGCATTTTGGCAGCTCCTACTGCTTTATAGTTTTGCCATCCTCCCTTACCTCTGCTTTGGGATTCTACCCAAGTGTAAGGACTGCAGCAATGTGAGATGAAGAACATAGTACAGTTTTGTACCTACCATAAATGTAGATGTTCGAAGATCCACATTGCTGCAGTCCAATTTACCCTCCCTCCTTCCCCTCTGTTGTTAGAGGCGGTTGTGTGGTTTGGGTTGTAAATATTGTGGATATTGTATATATTGTACATATGATTAGTGCAAGGGTGGTTGGTTGTTTTTTGCTGTCTTTTGGTTTTGACCTTTCTGTTTAGGGTCTTCTGACATCTGGGGCAAGAAAAGACTGAGGATATGATGTCGGTCATGCGCATTTGTACCCTGACGTCCTGATGTCAGTCTTAAGCGCCTTGACCGACGTCAGCCTAATACTTTGATATTCGGGCCGACCGAGGACAGCGGACTACCCAAGTGTAAGGACTGCAGCAATGTGGATCTTCGAACATCTACATTTATGGTAGGTACAAAACTGTACTTTTCTTACACTGTTTTGTTTTTGGATGCACTATACTTGTTTAGTGGGTTGTTTGAGACTTCGGGGATACCACGGAGATTACTTGTTTTTTGAATTCGTAATATTTCAGTATCTTCAACTAATGAATTAGTAGCTGGAGTAGTCTTTATGTGAGTAAAGAATAGTGTTTTTTTCCTTGTTTCTTCAAAGCCTGTCTTCTGTAAACACAGAATATCAAACATAATGTGCTGAAAATAGATTTTGGCAAATGAGTTTACAATGAAGCATAGTAGATTAGTGTTGCATTGAAACATAGAAGAGTAATAAGCCATATAGAAATAAAAGTGAGTACTAAAGACTCTTCATCTCCCATTACACACAGTGCAAAGCTTAGATTGAAATATAAATAAGTCTGACCCACAGTCAACTCTGATTAGCTTATCTACCCTTCCTTTCCAGAGGAATAAGGCAACTGGTACAGTTTTTATAAAAACTGTTTTTTTACTTAGTCTTCACAGATGGATGAGCATTCTTTTAGTTAAATCTTAATGGTTTTACAGAAAGCTCTGCTCTGGTTATAAGGGATTTGTGAGGAGAGGGGTCAGAATAGCCAGGTGTGGGTGTGCGTTTTAATTGGTGGAGTTAAAGTATAACTAATTTAAATATAATCAAATGCTCACCAATGGGGTAGAGGTAGATACACTTAATTTGAATAAGATCAGATGTCCACCAATAGGGTGGGGGATCCATGCTGGTTAATCCCACCCTACTCTCTTGCAGTACTTGTGTTGTACAATAATATCAGATGTTAAGTTGTCAATCTCGCCTTCATTCTTGCTTGATGGGTTCGGAGCCGATCCCTCGGCTCCGACTCGGCACTTGCTAAGCTCGAGAGTCACTTTTACCAGCTCGAGGCAGCCCCATATCCCATGATGCAAGGCGGTAAGTACCCAGATCTCGTTTGCCGCTTCGCTTATGAGGTCCTCCTTTTGCCAGCTCCTGGTAAGTTATTCACTTTTGGATATTTAAGCCCCTTTTTCTTAAAAAAACCCTTAATTATTAGTTATTAGTTAATTTTTTACATTTTGTGACAGAAAATCCCTGTCTTTTCTAATTTATTTTAGTCAAACTTTACCCATCCCATCCCCTCCCTGTTAGGGTGTGTGTGTTTGTTTATAGAAATACCTTTTGGTATTTTTATTTAAGTTAATTTTTTGACTGGTGTGTGTGTGTGTTTGTGTAAAGCACCATGTCAAAGGAGAGGGTCTCAGGTTTTAAGAAGTGTGACTCGTGCTGTCAGAAGATGTCTCTGACAGACGGTCACACTTCTTGCCTGTATTGCCTGGGGCCTCTTCACCTGCAGGACTCCTGTGCTATTTGTCATTCCTTCAGCCAGAGAGTCCTGCAGGAAAGACAACAAACTGATCCTTAGGGGCCTTCTTAAGCCGGAGGGCTCTCCGGCTAAGTCGGCTCCATCTAAATCAGTTAAATCTTCCAAGGCCCAGGCTTCTGTGTCTAAGCCTGCGGCCTCGGCTCGACTCGTTCGAGTCGAGATCGGCTCGGCTGGAGCCGATTCTGGCTTAACAAAGCCTTCGGCACCGATGGCTATCGGTGCCGAATCTGTATCGACCACCGTGTCGGCTCCGATCGGTTCCAACACCCATGTGGCACAGGCATCGGTGTCGGCTCGATCGGCTCCGACACCGTTACTTTGGTGGCTGTATCGGCTCCGGCTGGAGCCGATACATCGAGCTTCCTGTCGGCTCCGAGAAGTCGGCTCCGACAGGATCTATAGTATCGGCTCCGCTGGCTCATCCCAGGAAGAGGTCGAGGTCCTTCCTTGGAGCCGATACTTTCGGCTCCGGCTTCACCTCTTCTTCGAACGGAGCCATCGGAGCCGATCTTCAAGGTCATCCAGACTGTCAGATCACGACCTAGAGAGAGTGGTCAGTAGATTACTTAAGTCACAGGTACTGGCCCAAATGTTACATAGTCCGTCTCAACAGACGACTGTTGGTCCACACCCGTTACAGTTCCTCCTTCAACTCTACCCCAGAGCTTGGAGTTGGAGTCTTCGGAATGGTTACTGCTACGGCTGGAGGACGGATACCCCTTCTGTTCCTTCAGCCTCTACTCTTATCTCCTCTTCGAGACCTTCCTTAGAGGGATTCGGTGGTCGGGCTTCCATGGTCTCCTCCGAGGGGGTGAGTGGCATCGGACCCTTGTCCGAACCCGCTCTTCCCCTTGGAGCCTCGGCCTTGGTGAGCTCGGCTCCGACATCTGCCTCGGAGGCTTCCCTTTCGGTGGTCCCTGGAGTTCCTAGCTCTTCGGAGCGGGTTCTCTCGGACCTGCCTGGGAGGGGAGCATTCGAGGTGATGAAGAGTGTACTTGCCACTGGCATCAGTCAGCAGTCTGTTCCCGTCGCTCCTCCCCCTATAGTACCTGTTGACATCTCTGCCACTTCTCTTGCTACAGGACCCAGAGATCCTCCGCCTCAGGTTTCCCCATTGGGAATTTCCCCCTCTTCCGAGGATTCTCCTGATGTTTCGGGAGATCCTCCTAGGAAGAGGACTTGTAAGAGGAAGCATGTAGACTCCCCCGAGTCTGTCACTTGGATACTGACTTTGATGAGTCAGAGGGATCCCCTAGATCCCCTCTGAGGATGTCTCCTTCTCAGACATCCTAGAACTCCTTAAACAGAGGGGAAACTGGCCCACCAACAATCCCTCTGAGGATGAGTCAGTATACCTAGAGGCGTTTGGATCTCGGCCCTCCACCTCCTGGGTGTCTCCGCCTTTCGACCCCCTTATGCAGGTTATTGCACGAAAGGCGTGGGCAGCTCCTGACTCTGTAGAGCCAGTCCCTAGGAGGCCTTCAAAATTTATCACTGCCCCATGTGACAAGCAATTCCTCACTAAGGGTGTCCCCGCTGATGCCATGGTAGTGGCTGCGGCCACCAAAAAGGAACTTGCAGATCCTTCTGTGCCCGTCCATCCTCCTAATAAGGACTCTAGGACCATGGATAGGTACGGTAAGCGGATGTTTTCCTCAGCGACCTTTGCTATGCGTTCGCTGAATTACCTTTGTCACTTCACCAGACTCCAGAGGGATATCCTTAAGGAGCTGGGTGAAGTAGTTCAGGATCCTACAGCTGCAGGGGCTCAAGAGAAAATTGCTTTGCAGCTAGGAACCCTCAATTCCATTGCAAACTCCTCCATGCGGCTAATATCTTATGCTGCGGATGGAGCGAGTAGAGCCGCAGGTACAGGTGTGGCTCTTAGACGCCAAGCCTGGATGCGGCTATGTGATTTTGTGGATCCCTTTAAGGCGTCCTTCACAAATTCTCCCTTTGATGGGTCAGCTTTGTTTGGCCCTCAGGTGAAGGAAACCTTGACCAGGTGCGAACAGGACGGCAAGACTCTTTCTGCTGTTGGAGTCCGTTTTTCCACCCCTTCTAGACCTTATCCCAAAGGACAGAAAGGTGGGAAAATGTGGTTCCGTAAATCCCAAGGAGTCACGCCGGATTCACGTGGTCAGTTTACCCCTAGAGGCAGAGGGGTAACAACAACAGACGCGCTCTAGAGGCAGAGGGGTCCGAAAACCAGGGAAACAGAGAGCCTCTCTCTGACAAGCCCTTTCAGCATCCCTGAGATGTTGCCCGGCTGTCCCTCCTTGGAGGCAGTCGGGGGAAGATTATCACTGTACCCAGAAGCCTGGCATTCCCTCACTCAAGACAGATGGGTACAGTCGATCATATCCAAGGGTTACATAATTCCTTTCGAGGAAAGTCCCTTCCCCTCAAATTCCCTTCCAGATGTACCACCCGGTCTAAGGGAAATTGCAGAGTTAGAAGTCTTAAAACTACTGCAAAAAAGAGCCATTCAGCCAGTTACAACAGACCATTCAGAGCCCGGAATCTACTCAAGGTTCTTTTGGTCCCCAAAAGACGGGAGACTGGAGACCAATATTGGATCTCAGCAGACTCAACAAGTCTGTCAGGAAGACAAGATTCGAATGGTCACTCTTCAGTCAATTCTGCCCTTCTTACAGAAGGACAACTGGATGTGCTCAATAGATCTTCAGGATGCGTACTATCACATCAAAATTCACAGACGCTCCAGGAGATTTCTCCGCTTCCGGCTGGGGTCCAGTCATTTCCAGTTCAGAGCCCTGCCCTTTGGTCTCACTACAGCCCCAGAGTGTTCACCAAATGCATGGCAGTGGTCACGGCTCACCTGAGACGTCAAGGATTCCAGGTGTTTCCGTATCTCGACGACTGGCTCCTGTCAGCCACCACCAGGCATCAGCTTATACAAGCCAGGGATTACACAATAGACCTTTGTTCTCATTTGGGCATCTCAATCAACTTCGAAAAGTCATCCTTATTGCCCTGCCAGTCTATTACCTTCATAGGCGCAAACTTAAACACTGTTCGGATGTCAGCTACTCTTACAGATCAAAGAGTTTCAGACATTCAGAGTCATGTCAGGATCATTCTGGCCAGCAAGAAAGTACAGGCCAGAATGGTTCTAAAGGTATTAGGTCTCATGGCTGCGGCCATTACTCTTCTTCCCCTGGCTCGATTCTACATGCGCCTTCTTCAGTGGATGCTGTTCACACAATGGTCATACCAGCAACTTCCAATGCGTCACCAGATTCTGGTGACACAGACATGCAAAGAGCATCTTGCTTGGTGGATCACATCGCCTCAGGTTCACCAAGGCAGGTACTTTGTACCCCCATCCCGATAGCCAGTGTCACCACGGATGGCTCCCTGATCGGGTGGGGGTCATTATCAGGGCAGGATGGTTCATGGGACGTGGCAGCCGTTCGAGTACCATCTGCACATAAATGTCCTGGAGATGAGAGCAGTGCTTTTAACGTTGCAAGCCCTCAACGACTTTCTTCCCGTAGGGACAATTGCAGTCCACACAGACAACATGTCTGTAGTTTGGTATATCAACAAACAGGGCGGAACCAAGTCCTACCCCTTGTGTCGAGAAGCGCTCAGACTATGGCAATGGGCGATCTCCTCTCATCGGTTTCTGGTAGCAACGCATATCCCTGGGAAAACCAACATTGTAGCGGACAGATTGAGCAGAGCTATTCTCATGCCTCACGAGTGGTCTCTCAAGCAATCTATAGCGGAAGAGATTTTTCTGGAATGGGGTCGTCCATGTTGCGATCTTTTGCTACTCCCCAAAACAGCAAATGTCCAGACTTCTTCAGCCTCTTCCTCTATCAGGCCATCCCCCCAGAGACGCTCTGACCCAGGATTGGCCCCAGGGACTTCTTTATGCCTTCCCTCCATTTCCTCTGATCCCTCAGGTGATCCAGAAAGCTACCGTTTTGAGAGCCAAATTGATTCTCATTGCCCCTTACTGGCCTCGACAAGTTTGGTTCCCGTTCCTCCATCATCACCTTTTGGTGCAGCCGTGGCATCTGGACCCAGTGCCAGATCTTCTGATTCACCAATCGGGTCAACTGCACCGGTCAATCCCTTCTCTCTACCTCACAGCATGGTTGCTCCACTTCCTTCCTTAGCCAGGCTTCCTTTGATCTCTAACCCAGTTAGAGACATCATAGTAGCTTCGCTAAAATCCTCTACCAGGAGGATTTATGCAAGCAAATGGAAACGTTTCTCTTATTGGGCTAAGGCCCAAAATATTGATCCTTTTACTGCCCCTGTTCAGGCAGTCCTGGACTTCTTAGCAGAGATTTTTCATGCAGGCTCCTCTTCTTCCACAGTCAGAGTTCAATTGGCTGCTATTTCCAATTTTCATGTCGGGATAGCAGATCATAATATTATGTCCCATAGGCTCTGCAGGGCCTTCTTGAAAGGAATTTTCCTACTAAAGCCTCCAATCAGGAATCCTCCTCCTCAGTGGGATCTAAATTTAGTGCTGACATCCTTGATTCTTCCCCCCTTCGAGCCAGCTGTTTCTTGTTCCCTGAAATATCTTTCTTGGAAAACTTTATTCCTAGTGGCTATTACATCTGCCAGGAGGGTGTCTGAACTTCATGCTCTTTCGGTTCGACCCCCTCATTTGGTTTTTCACAAAGACAGAGTATCTTTGAGAACTAATCCAACCTTTTACCTAAGGTCGCTTCAAAGAACAATCTGAATCAATCCATTGATCTCCTGTATTTTTCCCTAACTAGTCAGATAGAACTGAACAAAAGCTACATTATCTTGATGTCCACCGTCAACTTAGATATTATTTGGACAGAACAAAAATTTAGAAAATCTGATCAACTTTTTGTTTCCTATCTTGGATAATAAAAAAGGCCTTCCTGTTTCTAAAGTGACCTTGTCCAGATGGCTTTCTTCGGTCATCTCTGAAATTTATATGCTCAGGGGAAAACAGCTGTGCTCAAAACCTAAAGCACATTCAACTAGGAGCTTAGCTACTTCTACAGCTTTTCAAGCTAGACTTCCTTTGGACACTATTTGTGCAGCGGCCACTTGGGCTACTCCTCACACTTTTGTTTCCCATTACAAATTGGACTTGGCCTCCAGGGACAGAGCCAGTTTTGGCTCTACAGTCCTCGAGTTTGTTCCATTGAGCCACCCAGGATAGAGGTGCTAGGGACGCGGTCCCATCAAGCAAGAATGAAGGCGAGATTGACAACTTAACATTAAGAAGTTATGTACCTACCATAACGTTCCATGTTAGTTGTCTTCTCGCCTTCTTTCTTGCACCCTCCCTCCTTCCCCCTGGCCTGGACAGACCTTGTATAAGAAACTGTTATGCTGAAGACCATTCAGACCTGGTCCTTCTTCCATCTGTAAGTTTTCTTTCTTCCTTTGGGAAGTATTTTATGCTTGGTGCTATTGCCCTTTGTCAGCAAACGAGATCTGGGTACTTACCGCCTTGCATCATGGGATATGGGGCTGCCTCGAGCTGGTAAAAGTGACTCTCGAGCTTAGCAAGTGCCGAGTCGGAGCCGAGGGATCGGCTCCGAACCCATCAAGCAAGAAAGAAGGCGAGAGAAGACAACTAACATGGAACGTTATGGTAGGTACATAACTTCTTATTAACCATATTCAAGAAAAATCTAGCAACAACTAAGTCGGTTCGCACAAGATAATTCCTTTTTCCTTGTTTAAATATTCATGAGTTACTAATTTAATTGAACAAAATGTATGCTCTAGTTACCAAGGATTCCCTAACATTTTATCATTTTTAAACACTTTTATCATATGACTTCTTTAGATCCATCTGAGAAATTAGTGTAGGGTTACCACCTGTCCCACTTTGCAAGGGACAGTCCCTTTTTGGGCAGTTGTGTCCTGCAAAAAACTTTTTAAAATGGCAAAACAGTTATTCTGTATCTGAAACACCTAAATGTTCTTAGAAACAGCAATAAGCAACTAAAATGTTATAAGAATAAGGTTTTATTTAGGCAAAAAAGTGAAGTTCTGTCCTTTGTACTGGCCATGGGTTTGTTTCGGCCTGCAAAATCTGACGTTCGTACTAAAAATGTCCCACTTTGGACATTTGAAAAGCTGGCAACCTTAGTATAGTGGTGTAAATGCCTAGGTGTCCCCCTTTACATCATACCTTCTTGTGTGTGCATGGATGGTAGATTTTGACATTTTTAGACACATTTTTTTTCTGAGGATGTTCAAGTATTAAAGAAGGTGAAAAAAATGATACTAGAAAATCATATTTGTACAAGTGGAAATAATTTTCTATTTGGTGCCTGTCTAAGAACCAGGACCTTTACTCTGTTTTTAGATTTTTTGTGTGTGTGTGTGTTATATCTAGCCTTTCTTACTCTTCTGTAAAAATTCATCTTTAGGTCATTTCTGCTTGTCTGGCCATAGATCCTTCTGTTCTTCTTATCCTCAAGTCAAGGAGTTTTTTTGAAAAAAGATTTTAATCTGTCCACCTAGGAAACACTTGGTTCCGTCTTGAGATCTTAATTTTGTAGTTGAAAAACTGACATTTCCTCCGTTAATGAATTCAGTTTCTTAACATGGAGAACTGTGCTACTCATTGCTCTGAGAAGAGTGTCTGAGTTATAAGCTGTTATGCTGAGTCAGTTTTACCTCATTTTCCATAAGGACTGGGTTTCTTTGAGAACTAATCCTTCTTTTATGCCTGCAGTGGTTTCAGAATTTGCCTTTTGCCAGTCTTTTACTCTCCTTTTAGTCTTTCCAGATCCCAAAAAGAAATATGAGATTATATTACATACTCCGAATGTCCTCCGATACTACTTGGACAGAAATAAATCTTTCAGGAAAGCCAGTCAGCTGTTTGGCTCCTGTTGGGGTAAGAAAAAAGGACAGCCAATGTTAAAACTGACAATTTTCAGAAGGTGATCTCCTCATGTTATTTCTTTCTGCTGTGCTCCCCATAAAAAGGCAGTTCCAAACAGGGTTTGGACCCATTTCACCAGGGCTTTGACTTCTTCAGTGACATTCTGGAAAGGGGTGGACTCAAGAAATATTCTAGAGGCAGCAAGTTAGTCCTGTGTAAATACTTTAACAAAGCTTTATAAATTGTATGTCAAACTTTGCTAAGACTATTATCCACAGGATCTTGGATGCTTGAATTCTTAAATTCTCCCTAGTTATCCCTAAACTGTGGTAATCTGCCCAAATAGCATAGGCTACTGCAATAGTGATATAAATGTTGAACACAGTAGAGCTGTGTAATAAACTTACCATAATATTAGATGTTCTAATAGACCACTGTTGCAGTAGCTGTAGCACCATTGCTTGGTCTTACTGATGTATTGCCGGGTTGTGGATTCATATACCCTTGTTTATACAGTTATATTGTTTTTTGGTCAGTTTTTCCTTCCTAGCATTTTTCTTTCAGGGCTGTAGCCTCCCTTCTTTGGACAAGAAATCTCTGAAGCTTTTAGCATCCAGAATGTCTTTTCATATC
Source organism: Protopterus annectens (assembly GCF_019279795.1). Lineage (NCBI taxonomy): Eukaryota > Metazoa > Chordata > Ceratodontiformes > Protopteridae > Protopterus > Protopterus annectens. The sequence continues at coordinate 1,991,759,626 of NC_056739.1, forward strand.
GCTCTGCTCGAGCAACTGGCAGTTTGGACACATGGAAGGTGTCCTAAAGGTTTGAAAGCTGGCTGGGGTTCCTATCCTAGTTAAGAATATAACCCAAATAGACCAGGTGACTGTAGCAGTGATTTATTAAAATATTTATCATTGTGGTAAGTCTACTTATACAGTTCTAATTTCAGTGGCAGACCCTTTCCAAATGCTTTATCAGTGACTTTATTTTTGTGCCATCATGCATCTCACTGTTGGTTGGAAATACAGTGATCAAGGACCATGCCAATGGGGTAGTAGCTTTTTCTCGTGCTTGCTTCAGGATTGTCATTGTTGCAGGCATCTGTACTCTGGCCACTTCATTCTTAATTTACAGATCCCCAGTTATTGATTCCTGGATGGCAGTTCTGGGAGGTGGGCCTCCTTGGGTACCTCTGTACTTCAGGACTCTTGTCATTTATGCCTTCACCCTTTGGCTTTCCTCTTTTTTTTTCTGTGGTGGGTTTACTGCTTTGGATTCTTCCCAGTTGTAGACCCACTGTGGCAATCTCTAGTTTTAAATATAGCAGTTGCTGTATGAGGAGTCTATTTTTATGGATCCCAAATACCTTCTTGAGGCTCCCCACTGCTCGGTGAACCCCATTTTCCAGTCTTGGCTTTTGGCAATCTGTGTAGTTCTGGCAACAGTTTCTTGATGTGCAGGAAATGGTATTGGACAGGGACTCTAGAGCTTTACATAATGAACACATGCCATTATTTTATTGACGTAGCCTGTGTTTGGCTTTGTCTTTTGCCTAGAAAAAGATTTAGTGGCAGGAAGCCATTGTTATGGCTGTAGACTTCTTATACTGATACCTTAATGTTTCCCCAGTGAGGAATCAGTCAGACCAGAGTTCTGAAAGGTGCATTTCCTAGGGAGATGCAGCTTATTTATATGTGACTGATAACTGGTGTTAAATGGTAGAAACTTTTGTTTCATAACTTTTAATAATGAGATTCTTCAATACTAGTTTTTATGATATTTCTGTCATCTGATAGAGGTTTAGCAGAATCTGTTCAGCTTCTGAATCTGATGGTCTGAATCAAATGGGGCTGATTTGAGTATGCATCCGTTTTCTTGGGCAAAAGGGCTTCTGCTGTAAGTCATCAAATAGCAGCTGCCCAAGGAAACAACTTACTGAACACAACCTGGTGAAAATCAACCCAGCAAAAAATTTGCTCTAAGCATTTTTTGCAGGGGTTAACTCCCCATACTCTCCCTATGTAGGGTACAACCCCCCCCTCCATACCCTTGAACTTAAATATATACCAACTCTGTGGTCAGTACAGTCAGGGAAGATAGAAATTTCCCTAAAGAAAGGAATCATTGTCAGTGCACAGTTACAAACTACACTGGCAATGGTTTCCTGTTGAAGACATCAATCGGGGAGTTTAACTTCAAGTTATGCGTGGTAAATATGTACTATAGAGGACTGTGCCTCCTCCTTAGTGAGGCCAGCATGGGTCTGGTTAGGAAAGGACATATTTTCTGTCATGACGTCTTTGACTTAAGGAAACCTATCCGGTTGGTAAGGTTCCAGAAGGTGACTGCCCAGGTGGATGTGCCTCTGCTGCCACAGAGAGCCTGGATGGTGCTGCCATATATGATGGATGCCTTCTGGCTCATTACTATCTTAGGTCTATTATTTATTTATTTATTTACATTTGTTGATCGGGAATGTCCGACTGGACTCAGGTCCATTTTCAGCGGATCCCGGGGAGAAAAGCTCCACAAATTAAAATATTACAGACATAGTTACAGATTAAGAATCCTAGCAATTAAAATATTACAAACATAGTTAAAGATGAAGAACATATTACATTCAGTAGATAACTAGCATCTGTTCTATCCACGAAGTCATAGCAGATATTAATTGTTACAATAAGAAGTTACTGCCATATAATAAATAGATAGGCATGGACGTATCAGAGCTAGCTGTAATCAGAGATAGTTTGTGGGGTGGAAGAGAGGTAGAGGGAAGATGGTGTGGGAGATGTTAGAGGGGAGAGTTACAAGGGCATAGCCAGCATGTTTTTAGGTGCGCTTTAAGTAATGCTTTGAAGTGGGTGCATGATGGTAGAGAGGTTATTGTGGGGGGGAAGGTGTTCCATAATTTGGCTATAGTGCTGGAGAATAGTACTTCTCCAGCAGTGTTATTGTCTCTAGTAACCTGTAATTGATTTTTGTTGCTGGGTCATAGTGGTCTGGTGGTGAGATAGGGTTGGAGTAGATACTGGAGGGATGGGACCTTTAGAGGATGGTTAACCAGTTTGTGGGCGAGTGTGAGTTGATACCATTGAAGGAGGTGAGGGAGTTCTAGCTAGCCTAGTTCAGTAAGTGAGAGACAGTGGTGAATGTGGTAGGATGCCCCGGTGGCGAATTTGGCGATTTTGTTGTAGCAGGTCTCGTGTTTATTTAGATCGCATTGCCTTAGGTTGGTATATATTGGAGAGGCAAAAAGTAGGGTGGAGATAAGGTGCAAATTTGCAACTGAAATCCTAGTTGCTTTGGTGAGGAGTTGCTTATTTCTGTATAAGGCTCCTGGATTTTGGTGGACTTTGTTTATGGTCATGGATATGTGATTGTCAAATTTGAGATTGTTGTCTATTTCAACTCCTAGCAATTTGGTGTGATATGTTTGGTGGATAGTGGTGTTGTCTTTTGCTATGATGTTAAAGTGAGAGTTGTTTTGAGTATGTTTGGTGGGTTCGAAGATGAGGAGTTTAGTTTTGTTTGGGTTGAGTATTAACTGGGTATCGGATAGCTAAGTTTCAACAGAGGAAAAGGCATGCTGTGTGACCTTTTGCAATTCAGGTAGGGACTGGGCGGAGCAGATGATGGTTGAGTCTTCTGCATATTGTATGAGTGTGCCATGTTTGGTGGCAGAGGCTAGATTATTGGTGAAAATAGAGAAGAGTAGGGGTCCAAGGATGGATCCTTGGGGAACACCAATAGAGACAGGTAGTTGGGGAGATGTGTCATTTTGCCATACAACAGATTGCTGGCGGTCAGACAGGTAAGTGACTGATTGAGAAAAGGATAGGTTATTGAGTACAGAGAGGAGCTGTTTGTGCGGGACCATGTCAAATGCTTTAGATAGGTCTAGGAAAGTAGCAGAGGAGAGATAGCCATTGTTTTTATGTTGAAGGATAGTGTTAGTAAAAGAGAGTAAGGCAGTGGTGGTGCTATGGTTTGGTATGGTTTGCTATGCTATGGTGCTATTAATAAGGTGCCTTTAATTCGTTCTAGATAGGCACCACTTTCAGTATAGCCTTATGCACATAGGTTATATCCTGTCCGGAATATAACAGACAGTTTTGAGATGCTTAAGGTCATCTTCCACATGCCCAAAGCATTATAAGCTCAAGCAGAACTGCATACAATCAGTGGTTTGGATGCCAAGCCCTTCAGAGTTTTCCTGATGTGAACAAGTGCGTGTAAAAGGATCATTGATCGTCTAATGATTTTCCAGTGCTGGGCAGATAAGTTCCCTTTAGGGGAAAAAACTTCCACTTTGTGTTTTTATAATGGAGTGACCTTAGTTCAAGTGCCCTAGGCAAAAGGGCTCCACAGTGCTCCCCACCACACCACCCGGTGCCCCCATCTGGTCTATGTACACCAAATAAATACTGGAAAAGCGCCCCTGCTAGTGCAGCGCCCTAGGCAATCACTTAGTTGGGCTATGCCTAAGGCCAGCTCATGGAAACATACATTTTACTATGGAAATTGTTTAATTTAGCTAGGGTAAAGTATTCTTTTGTGGATTGTCATGAGAATTTTAATGATTTTTTTTTATGTGAAGTGTAACACTTACTTTTGTGGAAAAATTTGTTAAAACTACATTTTTTCTTGTTTTTCTTAAGTAAAACTTGTTATAATCATTTTGAGGTAAATGTTTAAAGTGATTTTATTTGTGATATTTTTATGGATATATATTTTTTTAATATGTTTTGTTTTTTCCAACTAGTGCTCACAGTCTTACTCAGACTTCAGGCAACATTTTTGGTTTAACCTTGGTACAAAATACCAATTCCTCTGTTCTTCCTTCTTACAGAACAAAAAGAAGAAATTTTCCAAACAGCCTTTGTCCATGTAGCAGGCTACTAATTTGCCGCAGCCTCAGATGCTTGATTCTGCTGTGAACATTTCTAGTTCCTCAGACCATTCATCTTTTCCCTTGGTGCTTCAGGTGTAGTTCCTTCAACCACCATGGACTGAAGGTTAGACATGTCCTCTACAGCTGTTGGAGTGCCCTTGGTTGGGAGGGAAGAGCCACTGTTGCTGGTCTTAGAGGAAGGAGCAGGGTTTGCTTCTTTGTCTTGCCGGACTGGAATACCTATCTCCAGTTATGATTTGCCTGATAGGAGTCTCTCTACTTCTAAAAATTCTTGTCAAAAAGAAGAAGAAATTAAACATTTATCTCCTCAGGTAACTGATTCTTAGGGTTACCACCTGTCCCACTTTGCGAGGGACAGTCCCTCTTTGGGCAGTTGTGTCCTGACAAAAAATATTAAAAATGGCAAATGTCCTGAGATTGTAGGACATAATTATGTCCCATATTTTATGTAATAGTTGCATAAAATAGTTATTTCTGTATCTAAAATACCTAAATGTTACAAGAAATAGAATAAGCAACTAAACTGCTACAAGAATAAGCTTTTATTTAGGCAAAAAAGTAAAGTTCTATCCTTTGTACTGACCGTGGGGATGTGTCAGTCTGTAAAATCTGATGTGTGTCCCAGAAATGTCCCACTTTGGCCATTTGAAAAGGTGGCAACCCTACTGATTCTGATTCAGAGTAGAGTATGTATTCTGATAGTCACTTGGAAGAATTTTCTTTTTCTGAAGCTTTATCTAGTTTGAAAAAGTTGTTTCATTGGCAATGTAATGATACTCCACTATCCTTAAAGAAATGCCATGATTTACTACAAATGGAATTTCCTGAACCTATTCCTGTTCTTCCAGCATTGGAGGATGTGTTTATTACAGCCTGTAACTTGACTGACAGCATATTTTTGTTTTCCTATGGCAGATCTGACTTTGCAGTGATTGCTCTGGAAAACTGTGCTGCTAAACCTCTGGTATATGCTAATCTGTCTCCTGATAATGATGGAAAAGCTTTTGATAGATTTGGGGAATAAAGTGTATATACTTCTCCAATGCTTATTTTTAGAATTATTAATTGTCAGGCTCATATGTGTGCTTGCATCATTTGAGAATATGAGGAACATTACAGCCACATTTCCTTTTCTGAGGAAAAATCTTCTATGAATTATCCTATTGCTTTTGTGTTTCAGGTCACTTAACACTGTCTGAAGTGTGCTTATGATTCAGCTGATGCCTAGTCTATAGCAGCTACTGCCGGAACTGTTTTGAGGAGGTTAGCTTGGTTGTGTACACAAAATCTACCTAAAGATGTTAAAGCTGAGATTTTGAATTCTCCTTTAGATAGAGAGATGGTGTTTGGATCATCTGCTTCCAAGGTCCTGACAAAGTCTGATGATAGAGGGAAACTGAAACAATGGGTTTGTCAGATTTTTCAGCCTTCCTTCTCCAGATTTATTAAATATTTCTCACTCACCTGTATATCCATAAAAATGAAAATAAGCAGATAACAGCAGTCTTCTGGCAAGCAGACATTCAAAACAATGGCAAGGTGAGTCTAAACAGAAAGGAAGAGCCCTGTCAGAAATAAAGACAGTCTAACAATTCTGAGTTATTGTCTACAATGCTCACCCCCTGTTCCTCGCCTGGCAAGCCTTTAACTGTATATGGTTCCCCATTTCTCTATTTGGCAACAGGTAATATCAGATAAATGTGTTCTGAAAGTGATATATCAGTGATACAGATAGCAGTGGGAATTGTTTCCTCCTTTACAGGGGAATCCTACTCATTCATCAGATCAGACCCCCCCCCCCCCCCCCCGTCGTTCAGAATCACCTGACTCATGTGGTAATAGAAACTGTCCTCCCTTCTTTTAGTCCAGAATGTTTCTGATACCAAAGAAAGAAAGCCACTTGGACACCATTCCCAGATCTGTCTTTTCTAAACCAGTTTGCAAAAGTCCCAAAGTTCAAAATGCTATCCCTTCTTGGTCTCACCCTTTAAGTTTTTTAGTAACCATAGACTTAAAGGATTATTATCATCACATTCCTATAGGCTCAGATTTCAAACATTTTTTAAAGGTTTTCTGTGTCTGAATTACCCTTTCTGTTCTCTACATTACCCTTTGGGTTCTCCACTACTCCAAGAGTATTCACAAAGTGTCTATCCTCAGTTGTAGTATATTGCAGATTGCAAGGTATCCACATTGTACTAATGGATTTATTGCACATCTGCAAAACAAATATTATCAGAAACACCTGTTCTAAGGACCTAAAGCTTGCCTGTGATATAAAGAGGACATGCTCAAATCTCAAAGATTGCATACCACCTCTCTTGGGACAGGCCTTCCTATCTATGTGAAGCAAAGCTCATCCCTAACTCTGTTCAAACATAACTTGGTCCAATGAATAGAGAATCAAGTTTACCCCTGGTATGGCACTTGTGTTCATAATGGACAGGGGCAGCCTGTGAAAACTTGATGTGTTCAAGCCTATATTGTAACCATAAAAATTCTTTGTGGGTATTGGCACATGACAAATGTCAGCAATATTTTGGTAAATCTGGGATAAGCTTGGTTAGGCTTAAAAATGGCTCTAGGGCTGGTAGCCTAGTAACCACCTATGACAATTTTTTGTATATCTTTGCAAAGTCTTTTTCAAAGTGTTAAGAATCTCTCTTTTGGGTAAGAGATGTCCTTCACGACCTTGGGTTTCAAGACAATAGCCAACAGTCTGGTTTGACTCCTTCCCACATGATTGTTTTCCTGGGGTGTCTGTTGTACAGGAAAATGTAGATCTTTATCTAGATCTTTTCCTGAGGTGTTCCTCTCTGTTCAAAATTTCAATAAGGGAGTTTGTCAGGATATTAAGATTCACAGCATCCACAATCCTCATGATTCCTCTAGCCAGGCCACACATCAGAAAGATTAAAATCGGTATGGTCCCAACATCAACATCTCTTGACATTTGTTTTTTCTGCATTGGGATTTTTTAAAAGAGAACTCCTTTGGTGGAAAAGACAGTTCCATCTGAATATAGGTCTCTCATTTCCCCTTCAAGCTCCAGCACAGTCTGAAATTACAGAGACCTCAGACTTTGCTTGAGGAATGTTGTCTATGGAAGTAAACATGATGGGAGGGGAAAAAGGACAAACCCAAAATACATAAAAGGAAAAGGGGATGTTGATAGTCACATATGCTTTCAACTGTCTCAATCATCTATGGTCCCCTGGACTGTTGAGTGTTTACAGACAACACCATGGTGATGTGGTGCATTAACAGGGGGAACCAGGTATTATCCCCTATGCAGACTAGCCATGGTAGACAGGGATGTAGTTTTTCAGCACAATCTGACTCTCTAAACATCATATATTGCATCAGAGCAAAATTGTATTTATTTATTTATTTAACATTTGTTGGCCAGGAAAGTCCAACTAGGACAGATCCTATTTTCAGTAGAGGCCCAGGGAGAAATGTTCCAGACGCATGTCTTTGGAATGTGGGAGGAAACTTGAGTACCTGGAGGAAACCCACGCCAACGCAAGGAGGACATGCAGACTCCACACAGAAGACACCACAGTCGAGAATCGAACCAGAGAATCTCTTGCTGTGAGGTGACAACATTAACCGCTGCACTACTGCACCACCCAAAATGTTGTGGTAGCAAACTAAACAGGACCAGGACAGCCTCCCATTAATGGGAATTAAATCAAGGGGTCTTCCAGGAATTGAGCCGTCTATGGAATACACCTCAGATAGAGCTGTTCACCTCCATTCACAACAAATAACTGACAAAATTCTGTTCCAGGACTCTGTGCAAACAGGCCTGGAAAGCACATGCTTTTTCATTTGTTCTGGACAGGAACATTCCTTTATGCTTTTCTATTGATATCTAGGATCATTCTGAAAATTCAGAAGGACTCTCCAAAAATCATTGTGGAGACCCCCTTCTGGCCCTGGTAACAGAAGTCTCCCTTATTTGGAAATAACTAATGGCAGTTACCACAAGCTTTCTTACAGACTGGCCTTACTTACACAAGGTATGGGTTGTTTGATGCACCCCAGCCTGATACAAATTCAACTAATTGCCTGGATGATCGTTTTAATATCTTATCGGTACTGATTATCTGAGGATGTGCAGCAGTTGTTAATGCAGGCAATGAAACCTGCTACTGGGGAATTATATGTTAACAAATGGAAATATTTTCTAGTTGTTGCTAAAACAAAAATCAGGACATTTTTAAGGCTAGTATTTCTGTGGCTGTACAATATTTGTATGGGTTATTGTCCTCTGGCCTTTCTTACTCCTCTGTCAAGGTTCGGTTCAATTTTTCAGACATTTCAGCATTATGCCCATGGATCCTCCCCTTTCAATACATTCCCACATTAAGATGTTTTTGAAAAGGATCTTGCTTACTAGGTCATCTAGAAAACAGGTGTCTCCTCTTTGGGAGCTCCACTTTATTTTGGAAAATTAACTTTGACTCCATTAGAACCAGCCCATCAGGCTGATTTGAGGTTTATGGTTTATAATATGGAAAACAGTTTTACAGACTGCTCTGATCTCTGTAAAAAGAGTGTCTGAGTTGCAAGCTTTCATGGTGGGTCAACCTTATTTCATTTTCTAAAAAGGTAGTGTTTCTTTGAGAATTAATCCTTAATTTATGTGGTATCTGTGTTTACTCTGAGCCAAGCTCTCTCTTTCCCTTTCTTTTTCCAGAACCTAAACATTAGGGAGGGAGGACTCTCTATACTCTGGCTGTTCAGAGAAAACACACACATCTTTTTTTAAATCTTTATTGAATTATCATTTAAGATGTAGGCAAAGATACATTTATATTAAAGAAAATAAGCCATAGTAACATATTCCCAGTTACAAACATTACATATCACATATACTCCTTTATATATTTATCATCAACTCCACATTACTTAAATTAATCAATTCTTGCCTTCCCTTAGACTTCACTTCTCCTTCAAAACATTATGCTGCATGTACTCTTCCCACAATTTCCATTTTTTCTTATGTAACTTGCTCTTACCCTTTAGTAAATATCTTACTTCCAGTTCTTTTATCTCTGCTACAATATTCAGTACTTCAAATGCAGTTAGTGTAGATTTTGATTTCCATATTCTAGTAATTGCTTTTTTGGCAGCCACCAGAATTAAACTTAACAAGGCCTCACTGTTTCTAGGCAGTTCAGATCCTGTATCCCTGAGCAAAAAAATAATTTCCTTAGTTACACCCATTTGCTCACTCAGTATTTCTGACAGATCACTTTGTAGGGGATTTTTTACAGTCTGCCAACTCATTACAGACAAATATGTTCCCAGTTACCTCTTTCTTCTCCATCACACATCCAACGTTTTGCTCTCCAGCTGAAAAAAAATATTTGGAGTCTGCTTGGGGTATAAAAACACTTCCAAGCAAAAATCGTAAATCTTCTAGACTTTGTTGCATATTTGGGACCCATACATATGTTCTTCCATTGTTTACTTGTGAATTGCTTATCCAGTCTATCTTCCCAATCTTTTCTAACCTCCTCTGACTGATTCCTATAGTTGTTGTGCAGTAATTTATATGTCTTACTAATTAACCATTTTTTAACAGGAGCTTCTGTTCTAGATTAATTTAAAACCTCTACCACAGCAGGTATTTCCCTTAGAATTTCCCTGTCCTTTAATCTTTGCCTATAATCAGATACCAACCATGATAGAGAAGGCAGTCTGTAACCTACAGCCCAGATGTCTTCTTTACTTATTCCCCATCCCTTTCCCTCTCTAGATATTTGCTGACAGTACCTTGGTTCCTTTTCCATTTTTTTCCAGTAAATTCCAGCTCCCCCTCTTGTCTGTTCTTTGCATTCCTAATTGCAGTCATCCCTATTGGCAAAATCTCCTTTTTCCATTCTCCGATTGGCATAGTTCTTAGAATACTTTCTGCTACTTTATGAATTTAATATTCTTTGCAGCTACTGTTACTGTCCTTAAGGATATGCATCCAAAATTCCACTCTCTCCATATTTCTTCAGTTTCCCCAATGATTTATCATCACCATTTCTACTCTGAATTATCGCTTTCTGCTTGTGTTTATCCATTCAAATCAGATAATCCTAATTCACCTTGCTCTGCTGGAAGGATCAACTTATCCCACTTCACCCTTGTCTTCTTCCATTCCAGGTAAAAGTTTTCAAATCTTTACTAATTATTGTAGATCAGAGTGCACATGCTGTGTGCTGTGTCTTTAAGAAGCATGTCAAAGACATAACGTGCATGTATAAATATCAATCACTTGCCATTCCTAGTGCCATTTTGAGAGTGCAGCCAGAGATTAAGCATGCATGATTACAACAGTTAGTTTGTATACGAGTTACTTAAGTTAGTAAACTTCTGTCGTGATGTGTTTGTATAAAATAAAGCTGCTTGAACAGAACCCACGGAGACTCTTCTATTGTGTCCAAAGTAGGAGAGTGACATGGTGTCAGAATTGGGATCGCAGAGATTAAGCTTTGGAGCCATGAGGTGCAGAGAAGACAGTGAAAGTAAACTAAGAGAAATGAGCATGAAAAAGAACCAGAAAAGAATCAAAGGTAATAAGAATACGCACAAACTACTTGTTTTATAAAAAAGTTAAAACGGAGCATTACAAGGCCACAAACTGCATTATCAAACAAGCAGGAGGTACAACAAGGTTTCTTAACTAAGGGAAATGTTTAAAATAATGATATTTGACAAAGCGATTATCAGAAAAGTAAAACAAGCATGTTTAAAGCAGAACAAGCATGTTTAAGGGCAAAACGGGCATGTTTAGAGTAAAAAGAGCACAAGAAAAGTACAATGGGCATGAAAAGAGATTAAACGAGCAAAACAAATATAATAAGGGCAAAAAGGGCACATTAAGTGTAAATAAAGGAAGGTGACTATATATGTTTTGGCAAGTGCTGTGTTTTGGGTATAACTACGGCTTCGTATTGTATCAAGCGCACAACTAAAGTTATTCAAAGTATCTTAAAGTGTGTAAAAGTGCTTACAGTGTGTGCTTATTACTGTATATGTATTCCAAAGAAGTTTATATCTGTGCAAAGTGCAGCTGTTTCATGAAGTACAGTCAAAGTATAGCCATTTCAAAAAGTTTATTGTGCTTGGGTATGTTTAGTCGCAAAGTGCCACCATTACAGAGTGTTTCTTGCACTGTAAAGAGTTGCCTAGCAAGGTACCGCCATTTTGGGGAAATTTCAGTATGCTGGGTACAGTTTATTCGTAAAGTGCAATTACTTCGAAATGTTATTGTCTCTGAGCTTCTCTTGCCCAGTTCATTCACATCGTGAAGTTATTTGAAAATTTTCTTAAAATAATGATAAATTGCTTTGGCAAGACAATAATTTCAAGAGTGTTTCAGTGCCCTAGAGACTATTTCGCAAAGTCCAGTTACATAGAGGCTTGCATCGTGCATTTGTTTGATATGTTTCTTCCACTGATAAGAGCTGACTTCTTGCAATACAGTAATTTCAAGAGTATCACAGTGCCCGAGAGTAACTTGTTTCACAAAGTTCAGTTATAGAGAGGCTTGTTGCGCTGTTGGGCAAAGTTACAAATACTGCAATATGTGTATGTGTTTGTGCTTATTTGCAAAGCCTTCACTGGTATGTGTTAATATGGCAGATGGATTTTGAAAGCCCTTACCACTTGTATTTGATCACAATATTGCAGAGAATTGGAGAATTTTTGAGCAAGAGTACGATATTTGTATACAAGCAGCTTATTCAGATAAAGATACACGCACCAAGGGATTCATTTTGTTAAAACTAGCTGGGTCAGAGGCCATAGAAAGAGAACGTTCATTTGTGTATACACCAACAGTATATGAGGGAGATGGTGAAAATCGTCATATTGTTGTACAGTCTGAATTAAGGGAAGACCCCAAGTGTTTGGAGCGCAAGTTCAGAGAGATGTGTAACCCTCAGACGAATATTATATTAGAGAGGCATTTGTTTTACATGAGAGATCAGAAACCAGGGGAAACTTTTGCAGCTTATATAACTGACCTGAGAAACAAAGCTAAAATGTGTCGGTTTGGTGACCTAAAAGATGAATTAATAAAGGACAGGCTTGTGCGTGGTATTAATAGTGCTGCTGTGAGAAAGATCTTGCTTCGTGATAGTGATTTGATGTTGAGTAAAGCCATAAAGATTTGTCAGATCCATGAACTGACTGAAAAACACACAAGTATGCTTGCTAGTGACAAGAGCATGGTTTCAGCAAGCTCCACAGCAAATGTAGATAGTATGCAACACGTGGCAAACAGAAGTAGGCCTAAGCACATGGTAGCCACAATCCCTGCTGGCTCACCAGGGAAACCATGTAGCTTTCCAGCAAGTTCTAAGGCTAGTTCAGTTAAAGGAGCATCCTCAGTGCAGTACAAGCGTGAATCAGCAAAACCCACACCAATTTTATTGTTAACTGTCACAACTGTGGTGCAAATCATGAGTCTAAAAGAGAAAAATGCTTAGCATTTGGTCAGCAATGTCACAAGTGTAAAAAATGGAACCATTTTCAAAAGTTTTGCAAATCAAGTAAACCTCACACAGTTGTAAAGAAAGGTTACACAAAAAAGCAAGTTGATCAAGTAGAGATGCAGCAGTCTGTTTTCTATGTAGATGGTGTATCAGTGCTTGGTGAAAGAGTTGATGCAATGAATTTATTAGCAAAGCGTGAAGTGTTTTGTCCTGTTTTGATCAATGGTAAAGCCACAGAGCTTGAAGTAGACACTAGTTCATAGTGTAATGTTATATGTCCTTCTATTCTCATGTTGCAGTATTCATAACAGTAGGGAGGTTGCTGCCTGCAGTGCCACCGTCTGGCCAGTATACCAAAGTCCTTGTTGCAGGAGGGTACGTGTGACGTCCCTTCCCAGGGTCATAAACCGACGTTGGGTATAAAAGTGATGCTTGCACGTACCCTCATCAGAATTTTTCTGCCGCAGTGAATGTCGGACTCCTGTTTGCCAGTTCCATAAGCAGATCGCGTTTCTCAGACGACAAGTTACAATTCTGTTCAAGACCAGATGACCGCTTCTATGACCGATACAGATAAGTGCCCTGTTGGATTTTTTCCTTTCTTTTTATTACAGTTTAGACTTGCATGTCAGCTAAAAAGGGGGTGTTTGCTTGTGGGAGAAACTTCTTCACAAGGACAAGCACGAGAAATGCGTATTTTGCTAAGGCGAGGCCCATGACCATACGTCCTGCCCCATTTCCAAATCTTTCTTCCCCAAAACTCTTCACAGCAGCCTGGCGGCACTGAAACTGTGTTTATAAAATCAAAGGCTATGGCATTTAGCGCTCAGTATGGAAGGAGGAGTAGGCCCGCCCGGCGAGCCCCGAGGAAGAAGGCCAAGAAAATTAGGCCAGAATCCCAAGCTGCGCCTCAGGCGTCCAAGCAGGTTCTTGAGGAGCTTGAAAGCCCAGAATCCTCTCAGACAGCCATTTCCAAAGCAGGCCCGGGAACCTTAATGGAAGCTGGGATGCCGGAAACCGCATGTACATCTGCTGAGGCTAATCAGCCATCAGATCCTGATGGCGGAGGCGAACCACGCTTCACTCAGTCGGAAAGCCCTGCTCCTTCTCTTCCTACTAAGCAGACGTCTACCTCGATGTTCATCGTGTTTCACTGTTGCAGTCATTACACTTGGGTTATCCTGCTGGCAGGCTACCCGCAGTCGGCCCGAATTCCAAAGTCCTGGTCCGGCGTTGGTTGCTGTCGCCTCTTCCCTGACGTCAGTGCACCAGGGGTATAAAAGATGCAGCCAACGCCATTTTCTTCAGTCTTTCTTGCCGCGCGGTGCCCGAAGCAAAAGCAGTTCGCAAGTGCTGGTCGGCCGACTCCTGAGATTTTCAAAATTGAATTTCAGATCCGAAGTCTTCAATAAAGCTAAGTACCCCATTGGGGAAACGTTTTTCTTGCTCCAAACCGATGTCAGAAAAAGTTAACAATTGTATTTCTTGTGGCAAGCAAATACCTCATAAGGATTTTCATTCTTACTGTATTCCTTGCCTAGGCCCTGACCACGACGTTGCTAGTTGTCGGTTTTGTGCTAGATTTAACCAACACACGATTAAGCATCGGTACGATTTTGCTTTTCATTACTTTGGCTGAAGGTTTAACTATATAATGCCGTCAGAACAACCGACGACCGGAATTCATAAAAAGCGCAAGGATAAAGAAAAGGACAGGCATCCGAGGTCCAAAACCGACGACAAAGCCTCTTCTAGGCCAGTCGCCAGTGCTCAGTGAGACGCTTTCACAGCCCCTGACTCCCGCTACCTCAGAGCCACAGGCCGCGTCCGACTCCCACGTGGAGACAACTAGACCTCTGGATACTCAAGGTATTGACCCTTCGGATATTAATCCCTCAGATGGGTCCGGAGCCGCTGAGCAGGCATCGGCTTCTGAGGGTGTTTTCAGACTTACACAACTTTATATAAAGCATTCTTCAGCATCCAAGACAAAGTCTAAAACAGTTTTAAAGACAAGGAAACAAGTACAGCATTCTCCAGGACAAACTTCTATGCCTAAGAAACAGATGCTCAAAATGGCCGAAGACCTAATGTGAAATTGTTCAATCTCACCGTTTGTTCTTACACATGGGTTCGGAGCCGATCCTCTGCTCCGAGTCGGCCTCATCACTAGCTCGCATCTTTGAGAAAGCTCGAGGCACAGTAATATTCCGTGATCCTCCGGTGCTAACCCTCAGATCTAATTTGCCACTAGCAGCAGATCACTTCGTGAGGCTCGGGCCAGTACAACTTTTACTTCTTTTACTATTTTTATTGATATAGTGATATTTTCTTATAATCTTTATCTTTATAATTAATAGCTTACATATATATAGATAGTTGTGTGAACTAGTTAGGTAGATTATTACCTTTAAAAGTTATTAGTAAGGGCCTTAGGCCATTTTTTTGTCTGTAACAATTTTTGAAGAAAGTTAACCTTTTTCGTTTTTATTTCAATTTATATATATATATATATATATATATCAGTGTGCTGTGGTGTGTTTGTTAAACATTTATATATATTTAGATACTTTTAGACTAGTGTGGTAGTTGTAAGAAAATTTTTTCTTTTCTATATAGTACTGTCTTTATTATAATGTCAGAAAAGATTGAGTGGTTTCAAGAGGTGTCAGTGTGGACAGAAGATGTTCTTCCTGCGTCTACTGTCTTGGCCCTCTCCACTTGTAGGAAGACTGTTCTATATGTCATTCCTTTAGTGGGAGGGTCATGATGGAAAGACGCAGGAAGTTAGTGGACAGAGGTCTAATCAAACCTGAATTTCAAGAAGCCCTAGACCAGGCTGAACAGGTTTCGAAGTCTTCGAAGGGATCGAAGTCTTCAAGAGTGTCGGAGCCCAAGTCATCGGCTCCGAGCACTTCTTTTCAAATTCGGACACCGGCTCCTATGACTTCGGGGCCGAGTGTCGAGTTACTCTCCCCCCATCAAGGGTGCCATACCTCAGGCACCAAATTTAGCTCCTTCAGAACAACAGAGTCTCAGCACAACAAGTATTAAGAGTGCTAGGCTTGATGTCAGCATCCCTTCTGGTAGTTCCCTTAGGCAGAATGCACATGAGGATCCTTCAATGGATGCTATTCGCCCAATGGTCGTATCTACAACTTCCACTGTCTCACGAAATCTGGATCACGAATTATTGCAAGAAGGATCTCGTGAGGTGGATACACAGTCAAGAGCTAACACTAGGACGACCCTTTGTATTACCCAGTCCGATAGCAACTCTAACCACGGACGCTTCCCTGATAGGGTGGGGGGGATTCTTTCAGGGACAAACAGTCCAAGGTCAATGGTCCAACTTGGAGTACAATCTGCACATCAATGTTCTAGAGATGAGGGCAGTGTTTCTAGCGTTGCAACACTTTCACGAGTCCTTACCTCGGGGAACAGTGACAGTTCAGACAGACAGCATGTCAGTGGTCTGGTACATAAACAAGCAAGGGGGAACCAGATCTTACCCGTTATGCAGAGAGGCCCTCAGAATTTGGCAATGGGCAAAGTCCACCGGACGCTTTCTGATAGCAACGCACATCCCGGGGATTTCCAACGAATCGCGGACAGGTTGAGCAGAGCCATCCTGTTCCCTCACGAGTGGTCCCTCAAACGTCAAGTAGCGGAAGAGATCTTCCGCAGATGTGGCCAGCCTTGCTGCGACCTGTTTGCATCCCCTTTGAATGCCAAATGCAGAAGCTATTTTGTCCTGTTACCCCCCCCCCAGGGGGTGTCCCCAGGGACGCACTGGTATACGATTGGCCCCCGGGTCTCCTTTATGCCTTTCCTCCTGTTCCGCTAATTCACAGGTTTTTGCAGAAAGCCAAATGTCTGGACAGGACCATAATACTGCATACTGACCATAATCAGCACCATTCTGGCCTCGACAAATCTGGTTTCCCTTCCTTCAATCCCATCAAGTGGAGGAACCATGGATTCTTGACCCGGAGCCAGATCTGTTGACACACTCGTCGGGAGTTCCTCACACCTCCCTCAAGTCCCTCAAACTGACAGCTTGGCTGCTCCGCTTCCCATCTTAGCCAGGTCGGAGTTACTATCTCCTGCAGTACAACAAATTATTGTATCTTCTCACAAACCATCTACAGGAAAATTGTACATTAGCAAATGGAACCGTTTTGTGCACTGGGCCTCCAAACAAGGTATAGATCCATTCGGGGCCCCAGTGCACCAGATACTAGATTTCCTTTCCTCTCTTTTTCAAGAAGGAGCATCAACATCCACTTTAAGAGTTCAACTGGCCGCTATATCCAATTTTCATACTGGCCATAAGGATGGTTCTCTTATGTCTCACAGGCTTTGTAAAGCCTTCATGAAAGGTACTTTTCATCTCCGTCCTCCTTTTCGTAATCCAATAGCACCTTGGAATCTTAATCTCATGCTGTCACAACTCATGTTGCCCCCTTTTGAACCAGCAACCACAACTCCGTTAAAATTGCTTTCGTGGAAAACACTCTTTCTGGTTGCCATCACTTCAGCCAGAAGAGTTTCAGAGTTACAGGCTTTATCTATCCGACCCCCGTACATGATTTTTCATCCGGATAGAGTAACCTTGCGCACCAATTGGAATACACATTGCATAAGTTAGACGTTCACAGACAACTAAGATTTTACTTACATAGAACAAAGGAATACAGAAAGTCGGATCGACTATTTGTATCGTATGCGGACCAAAGAAAAGGACAGGCAGTAACGAAGGTTACCTTATCCAAATGGCTCTCAGATTGCATAAAATTCGTATATGCTGAATCCAAACAACAACTTCCTTTCAAACCCAGAGCTCATTCTGCAAGGGCGGTTGCTACTTCTTCAGCCCATACTGCTCGTTTGCCTTTAGATACCATTTGTGCAGCGGCAACTTGGGCAAAACCACATACCTTTATCGCCCACTACAAGCTAGACAAGAACTCCAGGGACAGGGCGACGTTTGGTTCCACTGTACTCAGGAATGTTCTCCCTTGAGCCACCCGGGAAAAAAGGAGCTAGGGACGCTACCCGTGTGTAAGAACAAACGGCGAGATTGAACAATTTCACATTAAGAAGTTATGTCTTACCATAACGATCCATGTGAATTGTTCATCTCGCCTTTGTTCTTACATTCCCCCCCTACATCCCCCGTCCTACGGTCTGGGAGAACGTTTTTTTGATTAGATTCCTTTTAAGCCTTTTCTAGGTATGGTTGACATGTTATTAACATCAGTAATGGCATCTTTTATCCTCTACCTGGCAGTAGGGTTTTTAGACATGTTTCTAAGAGGGATTCTTCTGGTATAGCAAACTAGATCTGAGGGTTAGCACCGGAGGATCATGGGATATTACTGTGCCTCGAGCTTTCTCGAAGATGCGAGCTAGTGATGCGGCCGACTTGGAGCCGAGGATCGGCTCCGAACCCGTGTGTAAGAACAAAGGCGAGATGAACAATTCACATGGATCGTTATGGTAAGACATAACTTCTTATTTACTTTGATCAGGGGTTCCCATCCCCCTCCTGATAAGTGGCCTAGGCAAGATACTGAATATGATTCCTCAAATCATATTCCTGAATATGATCAGGTTTCCATTTCCTCGGATTCCTCTTCAGAACAGGGATATTCTATTCCTACCTATGAGGATTCTGATGCTGAAGATTCTATTACTTCAACTTTTCCTCCTGAGGATTACTCATTTGGGGAAACCCTGTATACCATGAGGGAGCATTTCCACTGGGAGAGCCAAGATTATTCAGATTCTAAGAAAAGGCTTAGAGACTTTCTTTTACTACCTCAGCACAGACCTCTTGCAATTCCTCCTTTTCTAGACATAGTAGATGATGTATTTTCAGAGTCTGGCCTGTCTCCAGACTCTTTACCTCTTGCACCTGTTAAGCTGAACGGATACTACAGGGTTCCAGATTCCCATAAATTTCTATATAAAAACCCTGCTGCTGACCCAGAAACTATCTCACAGGGTCCCAAAGGGGTCAAGGCTGCTACTGCTAAAAACCCTGTCCCCTCAGATAGAGATTCTAGGGCTCTGGACAGATGGGGGAAGAAAGTCTACAGTTCTGCTTCCTTGGCTGTAAGGGCTTTAAATTGTCAGTTTCATATGCTCAAATATCAGCAATACTTAATGTCTTTGTTAAAACAAAAAATGTTGGCAAATTCTGAATGTTCTGAGAACAAAGATTTGCAGGATTTATTGCATGCAGCTGAACAAGTGGGAAAACATACTTTGCAATGTGGTTATGATTCACTGGAGGCCTCGTGCAGGACCACTGTTACAGATTCTGTTATTAGAAGGCATGCTTGGTTAAAGGAACAGAATCAGCCTGATCATGTTAAAGCGAAATTATTGGGTGCTCCTTTACAGCATGATACTTTGGTGTTAAGGCAGAAGAGGTGTTGAAGAAAATGGAGGATAAAGCTAAATCTATGCAGACAGTAAAGGATTTCTTACAGGTACAGCCACCCAGATGTAGCAGGAACTGGCCTTCTAAGAATTGGTCCTTTCCGGTGTCAGACAGGCCACAAAGAGGCAGATTCAGACGCCCTAGAGGCAGGTAACAGCCCCAGGGCTCATACAGGCCCAAACAATGGGGTGCTTCTACCTCCAAAAGCGGAGAAGACAAATCACAGCCTTATAGGAAACAGTCCCAATGACTTCCCTCTCCCAATGCCAAGCACTTATCTTTTGGCAGCACCCTTAGGGGGAAATGTTAGCATTTTTTTCACAAAATTGGCACAGGATCACCCAGGACAAATGGGTCTTAAATATAGTCTCTCAGGGCTACAGGTTCCACTTTCACACCCTTCCAAAGGCAAAAGGTATGCCAGACCTGCCACACAATGGGCAGAGGCACAAAAACAAGTTTCATCTCTCATGGACATGAGGGCTATTTAGCCAGTGCCACAACAAGAGCAGGGGCAAGGATTTTACTCAAGACTTTTCTTAGTACCAAGAAAGGACAAAGCCTGGAGAACAGTTCTGGACATGTCTATTCTAAATACTTTTCTGGACGTTCCAAAATTCAAAATGTTGACTCTGCAGCAGCTTCTGCCCATGCTGGGCAAGAAGGCTTGGCTTGTAACTTTGGACCTCAGAGAGGCATACCTGCATGTCCCAATCAGACAATCTTGCAGAAGATACCTCAGATTCATAGCTGGCTCAATGCACTACCAATTCTCTGCACTGCCCTTTGGCTTATCTACTGCGCCCAGGGTCTTCACAAAATGCCTGGCACCAGTAATTGCATTTTGCAGA
Source organism: Protopterus annectens (assembly GCF_019279795.1). Lineage (NCBI taxonomy): Eukaryota > Metazoa > Chordata > Ceratodontiformes > Protopteridae > Protopterus > Protopterus annectens. The sequence continues at coordinate 1,991,779,571 of NC_056739.1, forward strand.
CAAAGAGGAATTCAAATATATCCCTACTTGGACGACTGCCTTATTCAAGCAGAGACCAAAGACATTCTACTAAAGCATCTGGCGTTTGTAAAAAGATTACTAATTTGCCTAGGGTACACAGTAAACGAAAAGAAATCAAAACTAGTACCCTCTCAAGAGATAATATTCGTGGGTGCAAGCTTAAATACAACTGCCCAGATGGCTTATCTCACGCCAGACAAACAAAGGCAACTGACTTCTTACTTCAAAAACATGGCAACAAAGACCCAGTTATCTGCAAGAAAAATTCTGCAGGCTCTGGGCTACATGACATCCAGAATTCTACTAATTCCATATGCAAGACTGCATATGAGGAAACTACAATGGTATCTAAAAAGTGTTTGGACTCAACATTGCCACAGCCTGGAATCATTAATTACTCTCATTCCCTGCCTGCAACAGGAGTTTCGATGGTGGGCACAGGCCTGTCTCCACAACAAGGGACAGCCATTCACTTTACCCACAGCCAGGCAGACACTAACAACAGATGCATCAGATTATGCCTGGGGGGCACACATGGCAGGAAAATGTATTCAGGGCACATGGCCCACAAGCCAAATGCATCTTCATATATATCAAAAAGAGATGCTAGCTGTACAGAATGCCCTGACAGCCTTCAAGGACCTACTTCATCCAGGACAACTGCTGATAAAGACGGACAATACTACAGTCATGTGGTACATAAACAAGCAAGGAGGCACACATTCCTATCCCCTCTGCAGACAAGCCATGACTTTGTGGAACACAGCCTTGACTTATCAAGTACACCTGCAAGCACAATTCCTGTCAGGAAAGGCAAATACTTTGGCAGACTAACTAAGCAGAAACTTCATGGATCCTCACAAGTGGTAACTAGATCCACAAATCTTCAGCATGATAACAAGGAAATGGGGATGCCCAGACATAGATCTATTTGCCTCCCCTCACAACTGCCAGCTACAGAGGTTCTGCACTCGGACTTATCACAAACAAGCATGGAAAGTGGACGCCCTTTCATTCAGCTGGAAAGCCCTTACAGTATATGCCTTCCCTCCTCTGCCTCTCCTCCCCAAGGTACTCCTAAAGGTCAGACAAGAGAAGCCAAAAATGATCCTGATTGCCCCAGACTGGCCATGCCAGCACTGGTACCCAGTCCTAAAGAGCTTGTCTCAAGGCCCAGCCTGGACATTACCTCAAATTCCTCATTTGCTGACCCAACAAAACAATCAGATCCTACACAGCCAACTCAGAACCCTAAATCTGGCTGCATGACGGATAAAGTAACCATTCAGAACACACTTCTCTCTAAAGCAGTTATGGATGTTATTTTGGAGGCCAGGAGGCCCAGCACCAGAAAATCTTATGCAGAAAAATGGAAGAAATTCTGTGCTTGGAACCAGGCACAAAGAATTGACACACTTGTACCAAATAGTCCTCAGATTTTACAATACCTAACTGAGATGCTGGACAAAGGCCTATCCTTCTCATCAATTAAGATCCATGCCTCTGCCATTTCATCTCATTACAATACGGACATACCTATTTTTTCCCATCCACTGCTAAGGCAGTATCTCAGAGGGGCCAAAAACATAAGACCTCCAAGGAGAGCTCCAATACCTGCATGGGACCTCACTTTTGTCTTGGAAAAACTCACACTGCCTCCTTTTGAGCCAGCCAATACAGCTGAGATAAAATACTTGTGGAAAACAGCTCTTCTCCTAGCAATAACTCCAACAAGAAGAGTCTCAGAGTTACAGGCACTAATGGCTGTGGAATCTTTTATTATTTTCCATCCGGACAGGGTTTCTCTAAGGACAAACCCAACATTTATGCCTAAGGTAGTGTCCAGTGTGGCTCTTAACCAAACCATACATTTGCCTACCTTTTATCCAAACCCACAGAATAAGGGGGAGAGACTTCTGCATTTTCTGGACATACACAGACAGCTACGCTTTTACTTGGACAAAACTAAAGCTTTCAGAAAGACTGAGCAACTCTTAGTGGCATATGCTGCAGGATCGCAAAGAAAAGCTATTTCAAAGAAGACTATTTCAAAATGGATAGGCCACTATTCACAACATGGCAAATCAGTGCCTAAGGGTATTAGGCCACATTCTACCAGAGCAGCAGCCACTTCAGCAGCCTTTCCCAGAGGAGTACCAACCAAGGACATTTTGGAGGCTGCAACCTGGACTTCAATGCATACTTTTACAAAGTGCTACCACTTATCTCTTTACTCTAAATCCAAAGCAGGCTTTGCCACTGCGGTTCTGCAGGGCCTCATAGCCATTCCTAATTCTATTTAGGCCCAGCCACCCAACCTCAGCTTTGAGATTCAACTTAAGTGTAATGACTGCAACAGTGAAACACGGTCAACATAGTACAGTTGTGTAGCTACCATAAATGTAGATGTTCGAGTGTATTCACTGTTGCAGTCCAGGTTACCCTCCCACCATCCCCCTTTCATTGCTGGGACTTATCTGTACTTCTCTATTCTATACAACCTATGTGGTGTATTTGCTTGTAGATGAAGGTTATGTGCATGCTTTTTTATTATCAGAATTTTTTAGCCTACCCTTTTGGGGGCACCTGACATCTGGGGCAAGAAAAACTGAAGAAAATGGCATCAGCTGCATCTTTTATACTCCTGGCGCACTGACGTCAGGGAAGAGGCGACAGCAACTGATGCAGGACCAGGACTTTGGAATTCGGGCCGACTGCGGGTAGCCTGCCAGCAGGATAACACAAGTGTAATGACTGCAATAGTGAATACACTCGAACATCTGCATTTATGGTAGGTACACAACTGTACTATGCTTTCTCCACCGGCTACTCCTTTGAAGAGAAAACATTAAAACTAAGCACCTTGAACCTCAACCAGTTCCTGGTTGGGATGTGCTCTCACAAAGTCTCTTTAAGGCATTTCAGGCCTTGCAGAAATAACTTCCCCCTACTCTTTCACCTCAACCACTCTTACAGGTATCTGAGGAAGACTACTCCTCTTCTGAGGAATCCTTTTCTTATGAAACCCAAATATAACACCCCCCCCCCCCAAGGATTTCATCACCCCAGAGGAGGAGGACTCCATTTCTCCTGAGTCTCCAGGAGAAAAATTTACCTTTTGGGACACCCCCCCCCCCCATGAGAGAATGTTTTAAGTGGCAGGCATCAGAGGGTTCTGACTCCAAGAAAAGGTACTTTGACCTTTTACAAATGGAGTAACCATCTCCATCTGCTGTCCCCCCCTTTATTACCTGCTTTCCAGGATGCTTTTTTTGGCTGCTCCTCATTCTCCTGACTCACAACCACCAGCCTCAAAATGCCCAGACCATTTTTATAAGGTCCCCCAGGACACCCAGTTTCTCTTTAGAGACCCTCCAGCAGATCCAGCTGTTGTAGCTGTCTCTGCTGACAAAACTTCAAGACAATTACCTTCTGCTGCCCTTTACCCAATGGACAAAGACAGCAAATTCATGGACAGACTAGGGAAGAAAGTGTATACCTCCTCTACTCTGGCTATAAGGGCTCTCAGCTGTCAAACACATATGGCTAGGTATGTCCTAGATACTATTTCCAAAGCCTCTACACTCCTGTCCGAGGTGCCGGATTCTCCCGTAAAAACCCAAGTCAACACTGTTTTCCACAGCATCCCAAGTGACTGGGCACTCCATTAAGTGCTGTTATGATGCTGTGGAAGCTTCATCTAAATCGGCTGCTTCAGGATCGGTTCTTAGGCGATACTCCTGGGTAAGGCTTCAACCTCTCCCCATGGATGTACAGACAAAATTACTTAGACAATAAGGCCTTCTTTGGACAGGCTTCTGCTGAGCTCCTCAAAACCCTTCAAGAAAAGGGAAAGGAACTACAAAATCTCAAGCATCTTCTGGTATCTCCTACTCCCAGATAGCATAGGCATTACCCACGGAAGCCTTCTTTTGTTAGAAGGCAGTCCTTTCACACAGCTCCTCAATTTAAGGGACGTAGACAACCCATAAAAAATTCTAATGCCAGGTTCCCCACCAGCTCTTCCACTACATCCTTTTGGAGTCAGTCTGACCAATCCAGACCACCTCTACTGTGACTCACCTCCTTTGGACCCAAACACACCCTTATCGCTTCATCTCACCCTACCCACCTGGCAGATAATCACAGCAGAACAGTGGGTCCTCTCCATCATTTAGAGAGGATACTTTATGACTTGGTGGATGCTCCCACCTTTTCCAAGGTATTCCCCAACCATGAAAAAAACAAATCCACCTATTTCCAACCATCGTTCAACAACTCCTAACTCAGGGTACCATAGAACAGGTACCTGCCCCACAAAGAGACACAGGCTTTTACCCCAGGATGTTTTACGTACCAAGGAAAGACAGCCCTTGGAGACCAATCTTAGACTCATCTTTCCTAAACCTCTTCCTCAAAGTTCCCAGCTTCAAAATGATTACCTTACCCCTTCTATTCCCACTCATACCCCCACAAGCATTCATGGTAGCCCTGGATTTGAAGGATGCCTATCTCCACATTCTTATCCATCCAAATTACAGGAAATACCTCCACTTTTCTATAGGCTCTTGTCATTTTCAATTCTCTGCCTTGCCCTTTGGTCTCTCCACTGCCCCTCGAGTGTTCACAAAGTGCCTAGCCCCCTTCATTGCGCACTACAGGACTCAGGGTATACAGATATACCTATACCTAGATTACCTACTCATCCTTCATCAAGACTACCAAGTTCTTCTACTTCATCTACAACAGGTGTCTTCCACCCTAACTCAACTAGGGTTCACCCTGAATCAAGAAAAATCTCACCTGACCCCCTCTCAGGACTTAGTTTTATATATTTATTTCCAGTTTGATTACCGGGGAAGTCCATTGGGCCCAAATGACCCATTTTCAGTGGAGGCCCGGGGAGAAAAGCTCCAAAATGCATTATACAGCTTAGATACAAAGATACAGAAGTTTAAAACATACATTATATAGTACAGTTACAAATAAGTACATTCAATGTCCTGCATAGTCAACAAAATTCGTTGTGGGTGGTCTTATGGGTTATACAGTTTCATTTGAGCAAACACTCTTATGTATTAGGTGTGAAAACATTTTACATACATACATTTAAGTAAATGTGGATATACTTTACATGCACACTTAAAGTAAGAAGCTATTTACAATATTTACAAAGTTGAGTCGTGTGATATGTAGCTATAAGAGATGCATAGAGCTTAGATACACTCATAGGAAAATAGCTATGGGAGATTATAGAGCACTTAGGAACCTGAGAGAGAACTCCCTGGGGTCATATACTTGGAGTGATTAGGTGGGGTGAAGGCAGGTACATTTCCATTTTGTGGACAGGTGTTTAAAAAGATGGGTTTTGAAGTTTTCTGAGTTTGGTATGGTTCTTAAGAGTGGAAGGAAGAGAATTCCATTTTTTGTCTAATGAGACAGAGAGGAGAAGTTGGCCAGCTGGACGTTTGGGTTTGTGGATAGCAATTAGGTTTTGATCAGATCTGAGAGTTCTTTTGGGGGTATTAAGGGGTAAGGATATTTGTTAGAGCTGGACATTTTGTTGGGTGAAACAAACGTCTGTGTGCATTGGTGAGTTGGAGGTAGTCTAAGTAGTTTGTGAGTTCAAGCCAATTTAGGGATAGTAGGGTAAGGCAATGATGGGTAGAAGTTTTGGATTTGGTGGCAAATTTAGAGATTATATTGTAGCAGTTTTCTAGTTTGGAGGTGATAGAGGGGGACAGGTTAGTAAAGAGAGGGGCTCCATATAATAAGGAAGGAAGTAGATAAGTAGTGGCCAGAGTATGCCTAGTAGAGTAGGAGAGAAAGCGACTGTTCCTGTACAGCATACCTAGCTTTTGGTGGGTTTTCTTAATATTTTGTTGAATATGGATGTCAAACTTGAGCTGTTAGTCAATAGTAATGCCAAGTCATTTAGCGGAAGGAACCACTTCTATAGGTGAGTTGGTTTGACTAAGGACTTTGAAAGCATTTTTGTCATAGGAGAAAGTCTTTGTGGGAAGGAATAGAATTTTTGATTTATTTGCATAGAGAGAGAGGTGGTTTTGGCGCATCCAGTTTTCGGTTGTTGAAAACGTAGTTTGGGTTTTAGTCAGCAATTCAGCGAGGTTTGAGGCAGAGCAGACTAAGGTTGAATCATCTGCATATTGAATGATTTTGTCATCAGGAATAGCAGTGTGAAAGTTATTGATGAAGATATTAAAAAGCATAGGCCCAAAGATGTATCCCTGTGGTACGCCAGTTGGGGTAGGTAAGAAGGAAGAGGTGGAGTTCTTCCATTTGACTGCCTGAGATCTGTCTGATAGTTAACTGGAGAACCAGAATAAAGTGTTTGGTGAGAGATGGAGGTTTGAGAGATGATAGAGGTGTTTGTGGGAAACAGTATCAAATGCTTTAGACAGATCGAGCAAAACAGTAGAAACCAAGTGTCCTGAATCTCGGGCTTGATTGACAGTTTCCAGGAAAGAGAGTAGAGTGGTTATAGTGCTATGGCCTGGGTGGAAGCCATGTTGGGTAGATGTAAGAAGATTGTTTTGGATCAGGAAAGGCATAAGTTGGAGGTGGATGCACTTTTCTAGGATTCTGGAGTTTGGTGAGAGCAGAGCAATAGGGCGGAAGTTTGAGATGCTGGTGTTTTTGCCTCCTTTATGAAGAGGAACAATATAAGCTGAGCGCCAGAGTTTGGGGACATATGATTCCTTTATAGATCTGTTAATTAAGATGCTGATTGGGAGAGCTATACCATCAGCAGCACATCTTTGGAAGGAGGAGGGAATATTGTCAGGAGCATTAGAGCAAGGTTTAAGTTTGGACAGAAGTCTTTTTATAAAGTTAGTTGAGACAGGTTTGAGCTCGAACATAAGGGGAGGGTTATAAGGGGAGTTAGATGGGGAAGAGTGAGGGGCTGGTGGGTTATTGGTGGGAAAAGTCTTGGTCAGGTCAGAAATAGTTTCTATGAAAAATGAGATAAATTCAGATCCTAGTTCAAGGTCAGATTTGCTTGGGTCAGGACAGGGATTATTCTTGGATCCTGGATTGAGGAGTGAGTTTATTGATATCCAGAATTGCTTTGGGTTTTTATTGTTATTGAACTGGAGCTTGATATAGTAGGATTTTTTGTCCTTGGTGATTAGCTGTTTTGCAAGGTTACGGAGCTGTTTGTATTGGAGTAAGGTATTGGGGAATTTATTGTTTTGGTAAAGCTTCCATAGTTTGTCACTTTGGTGCATAATTTGTTTTGTATCTTTAGATAGCCAAAGAACTGTATTAGTTTTTATCCTTTTGTATCTTAGAAGGGCTAGGGAGTTTAGAGTGTCTAGGAAGACATAGTTGAAGTAGTCTATAGCATTATCAAGAGGAAGGATGTTTAGGATTTGCTAGTTCATTTGTTTGAGTGTGTTTGAGAAAGTTGTGGGGTTGAAGCTACTGAGGTTGCGAGAGAGAATGTATTGATGCTGGTGTGGGGAAGAGCTAGTTGAGCGATGAATGAAAGCTAGAAGGTGGTCGCTAATGGTGTCAGGAACTGTGCCAGAGTTGGTTATTTTATTTGGATCGGGGACTAGAATCCAGTGAGATTTATTTTGTTAAGTCGGGTGATGGAGGGGATTATTTGAGTAGAGTTATAGAGGTTGATGGATAGGGAGGGAGAGGGGCTATTGACTTTATTCCAGTCAATATTTACATCTCCTAGAATGTAAGTTTCATAGTTAATTTCAGTTTTCTTGGGGTGCAGGATCAGAACAGACAGTATGAAAGCCTTCATCCCAAACCAAAGGATCAGAGACCTTTGTCTATACTTCACACACATCCTCACCCACTCCTCCTTGACAGCTCGGGAATTCCTGAGAATGTTAGGCCACATGGCATATCTAATACCCATGTTACATCTGGAAAGACTCCACATACACAAAATCTATTGCATCTTAAAAAATCTATAGAGCCAACACTCCCAACCCATGGACTCGCCCTTTCCCCTACTTCTATGCCTAAAAAAGGAAATCCAGTGGTGGGTGTCAACACTGCACCTCAACCTGGGAACCTACCTGCAGGTTCCAGCCCTCCGACAACAAGTCTCCACAGATGCATCAGACCTGTGGTGGGGTGCAGTGCTCCTAACAAACCAGAAAAAGTTCTCAGTACAAGGCAAATGGTCCACTCTAAGACAAAAGGACCACATCAACATCAAGGAAATGAGGGCATTACTATTATCTCTTCTAACCTTCAAATCTGCTCGCCTGCCAAGAACCCTGAAAGTAATCACAGACAATATGACATTCCTGTGGTACATCAACAAGCAAGGGGGGACAAGATCCTACCCCCTATGCAGCCTGGCAGTCCAGATTTGGAACTTAGCATCTTCTCTCCAGGTCCACCTGGTAGCAGTGTATATCCCTTCAACAGAGAATGTTATGGCAGACAAACTCAGCAGAACCTCGGCCCCCTCTCAAGAATGGATGCCTCACATAGAGGTTTTCCTGGATCTGATACACAGGTGGGGTATTCCACAAGCAGATCTCTTTGCTTCCCCCCAGAACAAACAGACGCCCAGCTTTTGCACAAGGGATCCACATCCACATGCTTGGAAAGTGGACGCATTCTTCTTTTCCTGGGAGGAATGTACCTTTACGCCTTCCGTCCTTTCACACTAATTCAGAAAGTCCTTTTGAAAATTCAGAAGGACAGACCCAAAATCCAACTGGTGACCCCGTTTTGGCCAAGACAGCATTGGTTTCCCCTCCTCCACTTACTAGCCAAGGGCAATCGGGTCTATATTAAATAAGTGAACACTTAAAAAAGCAAACGCTTATTTATCAACCCTAATTCAGCGACTGCTGAAAATGCCGAACACTCGGAACAGCTATTTTTTTTCCCAGGGAAAAGAATCGCTGTTACGCAAAAAAAAAAAAAAAAAACTTAAAACAGCATTAAATGTGAGGGTCTTCGCCCCCACACCCCCCTACTTAAATATACCAACTCCGAGATCGCACCACAGTGGAGAAAAAGGCAAACTCCCGAAAACGGCCCAGCAATTTTTTTCCCTGAGAAATATTTCGTAGTTCCACCTGTTCGGGATTTTCAGCGTTTGCTGAAATAGGGTCAATGACTCAGCGTTCGCTGATTCGATATAGACCAGGGCAATCACCACAGGTTACCCCACCAACTAGACCTGCTCACACAGGACAGAGGATCCCTACTCCACCCACAGGTGACCAATCTGAAATTGACCTTATGGGTGATAGGGTTCTAATCCCTTACAGACACCTATATTCAAAGGACGTACTCAGTGTTCTGCAGGAGGCCAAAAACCTAGTACCAGGAGAAAGTAGGTATCAAAGTGGCGCAGATTCTCCAAGTGGTGTCAAAGGAAAAACGAGGACGCTTTTATTACTCCTATACCAATGGTTCTATCCTATTTGTTTGAGACACTCCACTCAGGACCAACTCTTCATTCAAAGTCCACTTATCTGCCATTTCTGCTTGTCTGCCCATATCACCTCCTCTGGCATCCAGACTGGAAGTCAAGCTTTTTCTGAAAGGAGTCCTTCATATCAGACCCACTAGAAGACCTATTCCCCCTCCTTGGGACCTCAATTTCGTATTAGAAAAACTAACGATGTAATGTGATCCTATCTCGCCTACATTCTCTACAGATGGGTTCGGAGCCGATCCTCGGCTCCGACTCGGCCGCTATACAATAGAACGCAGTCTCTTATTGGCTGAGTTACCTCATATCCCAGGATGCACCACTACTACTTCCCCAGATCTCGTTTGCCGCTTTTCAGCATAGACGTGGTCTCGGACTTGGCTGAACTAAGTATCTTTAGTCAGAAATTTTTTCTGTCTGAATTTTGGTAAAAACTTACCCAAAAGCTGTTTTAACAGCTATTGTTGTTGTGTGATTTGTTTTGATATTTTTCTTGTGGTAAATTGTGTTTTTTTTTTTAGTTAACGGTCCCGTTTAAGTTAGAGGGGCCTAGCCCTACCCTAGGCGTTTAAGTTAGAGTCTAGGTTGTCTGTACTAACTTTGTTTTTGATAGTCGATGTTTATTGTTTTTATAACCATGTCTAAAGAGCATAGACCATCCGGTTTTAAAAAGTGTGTTAAATGTAATTATAAAATGTCTATAACAGATGACCATTCCTTATGTGTTTATTGTTTAGGCCCGAAGCATCTTCAGGAGTCCTGTAGCGTTTGCCACGCTTTTTCCTCTCGCGTCCTCCAAGAGAGGAAAAATAAGTTGATCTTAAAAGGGCTTATTACCCCTTCCTTTGAGGAAGCCCTATCTTCCTCTTCTTCTTCACCTTCGAGGAAGAAAAAGCCTTTGGCTCCGACCAGCCCGTCGGATCCGGCAGCAAAAAAGTCTCTGCAGGCTTCTCCGTCAGCTCCACGGACTTCGGAGCCGAGGGCGGAACAGTCTGCCTCGATGTCTCCAGCCTCGACTACTCTGGTTTCGGAGTCGAGAGCTCGGGTGTCGAGAGGCGTGTCACCTTCATCGGCTCCACTGCCTTCGGAACCGATGGGGGTTGCCCGCTCAGACTCTTCCCCTTCGGTGCCGAAGTCCACATCGGCTCCGAGGGAAATTGCAGTTGTAGTGGAGTCTCCCTCGGCGCCGATACTTTTAGAACCATTACGGAGCCGGTCCCCCAGTCTTTCGGAGCCGGCGGAGAAGTCGACTCGGACCCGGTCGGTCTCTTCTCGGTCATCGAGGATGTCCGATTCGGACTTAGACAGGGTGCTTCAAAGGCTTTTTCAGTCTCCAGTCTTTGCAAAGTTGATCTCGGCTCCAGCCCAGTTGGCTCTGGAGCCGATCTCCAATCCTGCTACATCGATTCCTCCTCCAACAGCCTCGGCGCCGTTGGAGTCGGTGTTGGTGGAACCGGTGGAGGTTATCGGGTCGGTTCCGACTCTAACTTCAACCCCGTCCCTCGGGTTGGGGTTCGGTACGCGGACCTCCTCTGTCGGCCCCAGGGGGGACGCTTCGGGCCCGATCCTTTCGGTTCCGAGCCTCCCTCTCGGTGCGTCGGCTGCAGGGGTTCCGACTGCCGTTGTGGTCTCGGGGTTGAACCATCCCAGGACTCTGGGGTCCAGCCTTCGATGCCATGAGGAGTGCCTTGGCCAAATCCTCTGTGGCCACTTCGACCATTTCACCACCACCTTCCCTGGGCATGGAGACTGGCGCTTTGTAATCCCCTGTCTCACGACAGCTGAGCCCCTGGGCCTGAGGTTACCCCATTGTTCCTTCTTCCTGGAGGTCCCTCCGACACGCTGGAGGAACTTCCCAGGAAGAAACAGTGTAAGAGGAAACACGCCGACTTCTGATGAGTCTCTCACCTCGGATACCGACCTCGATGATGCGGAGGGGTCCCCAAAGTCGTCCTCGGAAGATGTCTCCTTTGCGGACATCTTGGAGATCCTCAAGCAACGAGGCGACTGGCAGTCCAAACCCCCTTCTGCTGAGGAGTCGGTTTTCCTCAAGGCCTTCAGGGCTCAGCCCTCCGCCTCCTGGGTGTCTCCACCCTTCTATAAGCTTCTGGATTTGATCTCTCGAAGGGCGTGGGAACACCCGGATTCTGTGGAACCGGTGCCAGCTCGCCCCAATAAGTTCCTCTCGGCTCCCCCGGACAAGGACTTTCTATCGAAAGGCGTGGCTGTAGATGCTATGGTGGTGGCATCTGCCACCCAACAAGATGTGGCAGAGGCTTCGACGTCCGTCCATCCTCCTAATAAAGAGTCTAGGAGCATGGATCGGTACGGCAAGCGCACTTTCTGCAGCGGCCTTTACATTAAGGTCTCTGAATTACCTGACACATTTCACCAGACTACAGAGGGATCTGATCAAGGAGCTGTCGGATACCCTCTCTGGTAACTTACCTGAGCAGTTGACCCAGACGGTTAACTCCCAGTTGGCTACCCTGTCTTCATTATCTAACTCGTCCATGAGGCTCATTTCTTATGCGGCCAAAGGAGCGAGTAGAGCGGCTGGAACAGGTGTTGCTCTACGGAGACAAGCCTGGCTACGCCTGTGTCACTTTGCAGAGGCCTTTAAGTCTTCCTTTGCCGACACCCCCTTTGATGGGTCCTCACTGTTTGGACCCAAGGTAAAGGACACATTGACTCGCTGCGAACAGGAGGGTAAGACTTTAACTGCCATAGGAGCCCGTTTTCCACTCCCTTCAGACCTTATCCCAAGGCTCGAAGAGGAGGGAAAATGTGGTTCCGTAAGTCTCAAAAGCCTTACTCGTCACAGCAGAGCGATTCCCCTTCTAGAGGCAGAGGAGGGGGAAATTTTTCAGGGAGACGCCTTCCCAGAGGCGGCGGAGGCCCCCGCAACACTGGAGACCGCGAGTCCTTTCGTGGCTCCTCCTCCTTCCAGCATCCCTGAAGGAGTACCCGACTGTGCCGCTCCGGAGCCAGTCGGGGGTCGTTTTTCGAGACACCTAAAGGCCTGGGAAAATATTACTCAGGACCAATGGGTGCTTCGAATCATCGCCGGAGGTTACACCATCCCTTTTGCTCAACCCCCTCCACCAGTCCAAAGAATACCGGACCCGCCACCCAGTCAACGGGATCATGCAGCCAACGAAATTTCAAAGCTGCTTCAAAAAGGGGTCATCCAACCTGTCCCCGCAGACCAGGCCGGATCAGGGACTTACTCAAGATTCTTTTTGGTGCCAAAAAAGACCGGGGACTTGAGACCCATTTTGGATCTCAGCAAACTAAACCGATTTGTGAAAAAGTCCAAATTCCGGATGGTCACTTAGCAATCCATTCTCCCGCTTTTGGAGAAAGGTGTTTGGATGTGCTCCATAGATCTCAAAGACGCCTACTATCACATTCTGATAGATCAGGCGTCGAGGAGACACTTACGCTTCAGCCTAGGAGACAGTCATTTCCAGTTCCGAGCACTGCCCTTTGGACTCACCACAGCCCCCAGGGTGTTCACCAAATGTTTGGCAGTGGTGACTGCTCACCTGAGAAGTCTAGGATTCCAGGTGTTTCCATACCTAGACGACTGGCTCCTAACTGCCACCTCCAGGCATCTACTCTTGGAAAACCTAGCAGCCACTATCACACTAGGCAACTCCTTAGGAATCACCTTCAATTGGTCAAAATCTGTATTGCTACCATCTCAGCGTATTCTGTTTATTGGTGCAGAAATAGACTCCAGACAGATGCGAGTCTATCTCCCTGTGGAAAGGATAGCGACGCTCCAGCTTCAGGTTCAGGCTCTGCTCCTCAAACGTCGTGCTCCAGCAAGAATGGTCCTACAGCTGTTGGGCTCCATGGCAGCCACCATTCTTCTGGTCCCCTTGGCAAGGTTGCACATGAGGATACTTCAGTGGCTCCTATCAGTCCAGTGGTCTTATCAAGACCTTCCCCTCAGTCACCACATACTCATCACAGACACGTGCAAACAGGATCTTCGTTGGTGGCTTCTCTCCTCCAACCTGAATCTAGGGCGACCCTTCGTTCCCCCACTCCCCTCTGCCACGTTGACTACGGACGCCTCCTAGACAGGGTGGGGGGGACATTATCTGGACAGGTCGGTCCAAGGCATGTGGCACTCCGACGAGAGTCTTCTCCATATCAATATCCTGGAGATGAGGGCGGTGCTTTTAGCGTTGCAAGCACTGCACGATCACCTCCCCCAGGGTACGATTGCCTTTCAGTCCGACAGCATGTCGGTAGTCTGGTACTTAAACAAGCAAGGAGGGACCAGGTCCTACCCCCTTTGCAGAGAAGCCATGAAAGTATGGGATTGGGCGATTGCTACCAAGCATTTCCTAGTGGCAACGCACATTCCGGGGAAATCCAACGTGATAGCCGACAGACTGAGCAGAACTATTCTCTCCCCTCACAAGTGGTCCTTGAACAACAGAGTGGTAGCGCAGATTTTCACGAGATGGGGAGTTCCTTGTTGCGATCTCTTCGCAAGTCCCCTCAACGCGAAATGCCAGCACTTCTTCACTCTGACCCCAGTTCCGGGGGAGATCCCCAAGGAAGCTCTAGTCCACGTTTGGCCCTCCGGTCTGCTATATGCCTTTCCACCGGTTCCCCTTCTCCCCAAGGTGATTCAGAAGGCGATTCGCTTGGGAAGCAAAATGATATTAATCGCCCCATACTGGCCTCGACAAGTCTGGTTCCCCTTTCTTCACAGATATGCATTGGAGGGTCCTTGGTTCCTGGACCAAGTTCCGGACCTTTTGACGCATCAGTCAGGACAGCTCCATCAGTTCCCCCATTCATTGAAGTTGGCAGCCTGGCTACTCCTCTTCCAACCATAGTTAGGAGCCATTCTTTTGCCCCTGAAGTCATGCACATCTTGTCTTCGGCCCACAAGACTTCTACGAAAAAGATATATAGCAATAAATGGAAGAGGTTTGTTATTTGGGCCCAACTCCGAGGATTAGACCCGATGACAGCCTCGGTATCAGAAGTACTGAAGTTTTTAGCTTCCCTATTCAACCAAGGTTGCTCAGTGTCTACCATCAAAGTACAATTGGCGGCTATTTCCAATTTTCATGAGAGTATGGAACCCCCTTTAATGAGCAACAAGTTGTGCAAAGCCTTTATTAAAGAAGCTTGGCTTCTACGACCCCCTATATCTCAACCTGCACCTCCGTGGGACCTTAACGTGGTATTAGGTGCATTAACCTCATCCCCCTTTGAGCCGGCAGCAACCTGTGATCTAAAATTCCTTTCTTGGAAGACTGCCCTTCTAGTTGATATTACTTCAGCCAGACGAGTTTCAGAACTTCAAGCCCTATGTGTTAAACCACCATACTTGGTATTTCACAAGGATAGAGTATCTCTTAGACCAAACCCATCTTTTATACCAAAGGTTTGTTCTAACTTTTGTCTACAACAATCACTAGAGCTACCGGTCTTCTTCCCAAGTATTCGAATAGAGCTGAATATACTTTTCACTGCTTGGATGTGCACAGACAATTACGTTTCTATTTGGATAGGACACACAAAGCACGAAAATCAGATCAACTGTTTGTGTCCTTTTCGGATAATAGATTAGGCAAAGCCGTCACAAAAGTCACTATTGCCAAGTGGATCAGGGACTGTATCAATCATGTTTATCTCATCTCAAATAAGGAACTTATAGTTCCAGTGAAAGCTCATTCTACTAGGGCTATGGCCACTTCAGCAGCTTTTCATTCCAAGCTCTCTGTTGGTGACATTTGTGCGGCTGCCACGTGGACATCTTCACACACCTTTGTTTCTCACTACAAATTAAATGTGGCATCCAGGGGTTGAGCTTCCTTCGGTTCCACAGTTCTCAGGAGTGTTTTCCAGTGAGCCACCCAGGGATTAGATGCTAGGGACGCTGTCCCATCTGTAGAGAATGTAGGCGAGATAGGATCACATTACATCTTTTAGTTATGTACTTGCCATAACTTTAGATGTATGGGATCCATCTCGCCTACATTCCTAATAACCCACCCTCCTTCCCCCTGCCTCGTAGACCAGGAGAGACCGGACGATCCGAAATTGAACTTCTTTCCTCTCTTGAAAGACCTGAGAATGTTATAACAATAGTATGTTTCTGTCAGCATGAGTGCAGACAAACAAGATCTGGGGAAGTGGTAGTGGTGCATCCTGGGATATGAGGTAACTCAGCCAATAAGAGACTGCGTTCTATTGTATAGCGGCCAAGTCGGAGCCGAGGATCGGCTCCGAACCCATCTGTAGAGAATGTAGGCGAGATGGATCCCATACATCTAAAGTTATGGTAAGTACATAACTAAAAGTTACCTCCTTTTGAACCAGCTCACTCAGTTTCCCTTAAACTATGCACCCTAAAAACAGTTCTGCTAGTTGCCCTTACCTCCACCAGGAGTGTTTCAGAGATACAAGCCTTATGGCTACCTCTCCTTATCTTGTTTTCCACAAGGACATAGTTGCTCTCAGGACCAGCACTTCCTTCATGCCCAAGGTAGTTAATGAACTTTCATTAAATCAAACCATTAGCTTACCAGTTTTCTACTCTCATCCACAAAACTCCTCAGAGAGGACTCTTCATTCCTTGGATGTACACAGGCAACTAAGGTACTACTTTGACAAAACCAAATCTGTTAGAAAATCTGAACAATTATTCATCTCCTTCCATCCTAGTGCCCTAGGGAAGGCAGTCTCCAAACAGACCATTTCCTCATGGATCTCTAAATCCATTACCTTGTGTTACTCCCATCATGGAAAATCCTTGCAGGGCCATGTTAAACTTCACTCTACCAGGGCAGCTGCCTCCTCTACTGCCTTTTTCAAGGGCGTTGACTTCACCTCCATTTTAGAAGCAGCCACTTGGACCTCGGTCCACACCTTCACCAAGCACTACAAACTGGACATTGCCTCCAGAGCAAGAGCAGGTTTTGCCAGGTCAATCCTCCAAGGCCTGGTTGATCACAGAAACCACTCCTCCACCCAGGTTCATACCTAAAGCTCTGGTACTCTCTCTACTGTTATGAATACTGCAAGATGAGAATAGAATGACATAGAATAGTTGTGCAAGAATTTACCATAACCTTAGATGTCCTTCTCTTCCATGTTGCAGTATTCAGTCCCACCCACCTACCCCCTGTTGCTTTCCCAGCTGTCACGTCATGGCCTACCTGTGGAGACATAGTCATTTTTTTTCCCAGTCTCCACTCTTAACACAGCCAACCTACTGCCCCTGGCTTGGCTTACATCTAAATATAAGGTCTCCAAGTAGGACCCCCCTTTAACCCACAGGCGTACTACTGTATGTGGCAAAATATTCTGATGAGGGTATGTGCAGATGTCACTTTTATACCCAACATCGGTTTATGGCTCTGGTAAGGGATGTCACATGTACCCTCCTGCAACAAAAACTTTGGTATACTGGCCGGACCGTGGCACTGCAGGCAGCAACCTCCTTACTGTGATGAATACTGCAACATGGAAGAGAAGGACATCTAAAGTTATGGTAAGTTCTTACACAACTATTCTATCAGCAGACACATTTGCTAAAGTGAGAACTAATGAACAACTCAATGTCACCAGTTCTGCAAAACGTGTTCTTTATCGAGGTGATGAAATTCAAACCAAAGGCTCAGTGATGCTTTCATGTTATTTGGCCAACAACTGTTGCAACTTGTTATTCTGTGTAGTTCGAAGGCCAGTACAGTCTTTATTGCGTCTCAAAGATAGTTTGAGAATGAATCTGCTTTCTTTTACCAAAGAAGTTCATTACATAAGTGCATCTCTGAGTTCCAATTTTTCTGAAGCCATTTTCTCAGAGTATGCCGATGTTTTCAATGATAAGTTGGGCAAACTTCCAGTTGTTTATTCTTTGAAGTTAGACCCAGAGGTCACGTCAGTGGTCAGACCGGCAAGAAAAGTTCCGATAGCTGTGCAGAATAAAGTCAAGGCACAGTTGGATAAAATGGTTCAGCAAGGTGTAATTTGTCCAGTTACAGAACCAACTGAATGGGTGGAGGAAGCTACTACATGACAGGAGGAGGAAGCTACTACATGACAGAGCAAAATCCCTAAAAGGGAAGGCGTCTCTGATCAGTACTAGCAAAAAACTACGATCACTCATAAAATCATCCAAGGCCAACTTTGAGAGAAAAATCGCAAAAGACAATCACAAGGCCTTCTTTAGCTATGTTAGAAACCTGGGTGGAAACTCCCAGATATGCTCAGAGTTAGTCCAAAATGACACAAAATACACTGAACCCACTGACATTGCCAACATTCTGGCAGACAGGTTCAGTGCAAATTTCTCCTCCCGTACCCCTGGAAAAGGAGAAATAACTATCCCAGCAGAGTGTAGCCTCCCTAACATCTCAGATGCCCAGGTGAGAGCCGCCCTCTCTAAAGCTAAAAACACAGCATCAATGGGACCGGATGGTGTCCCGGGCTGTGTGCTACATGAACTCCAAGAGGAACTAAACCCACACATAAGGCTGCTGTTTAATCTTAGCCTTACTACAGGATACGTACCCAAAGAGTGGCGTACGGCAACAGTGGTCCCACTTCACAAAGGCGGTGCTTATACGGACCCTGGAAATTACGGCCCCATAAGCTTGACGAGCCTGGTCTGCAAAGCTATAGAGAGGATCATTATGGAACTCATAAACAAAGACATTGGGGACCTACAGACATTGGATCCTACCCAATTTGGCTTTGTCAAGGGCAGATCCTGCCTTTTGAACTTGGTCGACTTTTTTGAAACAGTCACTAAGGCCATTGATGAGGGTAAGGCAGTTCACACAGCCTACCTTGACCTTGCAAAAGCCTTTGACACAATACCCCACTCGGGCATCATAGACAAACTCACCAGCTTAAATGTAAACCCATATGTCACAAGATGGGTTGCAAACTGGCTCAAGGACAGAACCCACAGGGTCAGAGTTGCTGGAGCTATGTCAGACTCTAAGCCAGTCACAAGCGGTGTCCCACAGGGCTCAGTCCTGGGACCCCTCTTGTTCAGCATTTATTTTTCCGAGGTACAGGCAAACATAGGAGGATTGTGGCTGACAAAGTTCGCAGATGACTGCAAACTGGGCCATAATTGATACTCCAGCGGACACAAACATCCTTCAGAGAGGCCTCATAGAAACGGATAATTGGTGCCAGAGCCATGGCCTTAAGCTGAACGCCAAAAAATGTATCGTCATACCCTTTGGGAAAAACAAGGTACCGACAAATTACCACATAGGCGGTAATCCATTAAGTACGGAAGAGGTAATCAGGGACCTAGGGACCCAGGTTGACAGTAACCTCTCATTTGACACTCACATTGCCAAAGTGGTTAGGAAGACCTTCTATATTGCCCACCTTATCATGAAGGGTTTCACATCTAGATCAAGAGAGGTCATTGTGCCCCTGTACTCTTCTCTTATCAGGCCAATGATTGAGTACAGTGCCCCATTTGGGATGTATCTCACCCGACACCTGCAGCAGTTAGAAAGACCCCAAAATTTCCTCACCAAGAGGATAAAGGGTCTTAAACAGATGTCATATGCTGCCTGACTGAAAAAACTCCAGCTCTATTCAGTCGCATACCGCCTACTCAGAGGTGATCTGTGCCTGACGTACAAGGCCATGTCCAATCCTGAATTAATGGACATGCTCCACCTCAGAAAATCCAAATCCATCAGAGCCATGAGAACAAGTGACTTAAACCTCAACACAGAAATAAATAGGACGTGCTGGAGGGACAGATTCATAACCCAGAGGCTCCCTACACTCTGGAACAGAATCCCAGTCCATGTTAGGCAGAGCCCCTCACTGACTCTATTCAAGAGAAATCTCGACGAGTGGATGGGAGATCGTAGGTTTACCCCGGGGGTCATCTCTGTGTCACTACTAGACAGAGGCATAGTAAACTAAACCCTAAAAGGGCGTAGTATTCTCATCCTAAGGGGTGGTGTAAGCCACATACACTCTGGCTAGGCTTATAAATGCCTTAGGGCAGATAGCCTAGTACGAACCTATGAACCTATGAACCTATGGTAGCAGCTCACAAAAACAGCTTAGACAAAATCAGTATATGTATTGTCCCAAGAGATTTGAACAAAGCATTGAAGAGACCACATCATCCAATGCGCACAGTCGAAGACATTGCAGCCCTAATACTGAATGCCACTGTTTTTTCTGTCTTGGATGCAAAAAGTTCATTTTGGCAAGTGATGCTTGATGGCAAATCCTCATTACTAACCACTTTTGGTACCCCGTTTGGCAGATACAGATTCCTAAGGATGCCATTTGGAATAAATTCTGCAAGTGAAGTCTTTCAGCGTGCACTGGAGCACATTTTTTCAGGTTATCCTTGTGTCATAATAGTAGATCATTTATTGGCTGGAGACAGTGGTGAAGCAGAGCATGACAGAAACCTAAAGAGAGTTCTAGACAGAGCACATGCTCGATACTCTGAAGTGCAAATTCAGGCAACCAGAAGTTACATATGTAGGTCATTTGTTTACATGTACTGGTTTGAGACCAGATCCGACCAAGCAAGCGGCTATCCTTGAGATGTCAGCACCAGGCAATATTCAAACTCTACAGTGTTTCTTAGGCATGGTCAACTATTTAAGCAAGTTTATACCAGATTTCAGTGAGTTGACAACACCTTTAAGAGAGCTGATGCGCAAAAATGTTGCATGGTCATGGTTGAACCACCACCAGAAGGCATTTGAAGACCTCAAGAAGAAAATTGCCACCCCACCTACATTAAGATACTGTGATGTGAACAAACCAGTCACTCTTTCCTGTGATGCTTCAAAATTTGGTCTAGGCTCAGTTATACTTCAAGAGGGCAGACCAGTAACCTATGCATGTAGAACACTTACGCAAACTGTGATGCAGTATGCTCAAATTGAGAAAGAACTTTTGACAATAGTATTGACATGTTCCAAGTTTCATGATTATATTTATGGTCGAGCTATTCAGATTGAAACTGACCACCAACCTCTAGTTACTATTCTAAAAAAGCCTATGCATTCTGCTCCAGCAAGATTACAAAGAATGATGCTCATATTACAAAAGTACAACTTCAAAATGGTCTATACAAAAGGCAAATTACTCTATCTGCCTGATACCTTATCCAGATCGCCCAGAAATATGATGGAACAGCTTGATGCAGAGAATTTTGACTTTGACATAATGGCAGTGCGTAATTTTTCCACCACTAGGCTTGATGAGTTAAGAGATCACACAAAGTCTGATCCAATTTTGCAAAAGTTCAATCACTACATTATTGTTGGATGGCCCTCAAAGCAAGAATTTAAAACCTATCTTCCTTACAGAGATGAAATGTTGATGGCAGATGGCATTATTTTCAAAGGTCCTAAAATTGTTGTTCCTGCTTCCTTACAATAAGAATATATCCAAATTTTTCATTGTGGTCATCCAGGTTCTGCATCCACTAAGAGAAGAGTGAGAGAATTAGTCTTTTGGTCTGCATTATGGTGAGACATTGATAAAGTACTTCCTTCTTGTTCAGTATGCAATAGTACTAGACCGCATTTGCAAAGAGAACCACTTCAGCTAAGTCAAGTCCCTGAACTACCTTGGTCAACAGTAGCCACTGATATCTTCGAGTGGAACAATCAACACTACTTGGTATTGGTAGACTCTTATTTGAACTGGTTTGACATTGACTTACTATCCAACCTAACATCCACTACTATTATTACTAAGATGAAATGTCATTTCTCAGTCCATGGTAGTCTACACAAAGTTATCTTTGACAGTGGTACTCAATTTACTAGTCAGTTGTTCCAGAAATTTACAAGAGAGTGGAACTTTGTACATGTTACTAGCAGTCCTGAATACCCACAGTCAAATGGTCTAGCTGAATGTTAAGTGCAGAGTGCAAAGCAGTTACTTGAAAGGTCAAAGCGTGACAATACCAATGTCTGTTTAAATTTACTTAATCTCAGAAACATGCCTCGTGAGAATATTCTTGGCTCACCTGCTCAAAGACTTCTTTCCAGGTAAACCAGAACGACTCTACCTACTAGTTCCAGTTTATTGAGGTCTAAAGCTAAGAACAGAACCATAAAGGCTCGACAATTCAAGAAGTGCTCGATCCAGAAGTCCAGTTATGAGAAATCAAGCAGATTTCTTCATCCTTTGAGGGAAGGAGAAACAGTGAGAATACAAACGGCGAAAGGTTTCGACTGGATTGGTCAGGTTACAGGTATATGTGCTAAGCCGAGATCCTACTTGGTAGAATCCGAGGGTATGTTTGAACAGAACCCATGAAGACTCTTCTGTTGTGTCCAAAGTAGAAGAGCGACAGTTACTCTCCACAGCTTTTCCTCTAGTTGATAAAAATATGACTGACCTGTATGTAAAACTGAAGAGATTAAAACATTTTCACTGCTTGTATCTTGCTATCCATATCCATAACCATAAAAAGGAGCTTCCAGTTTCTCAGTTTTTGAATTACCTTTTGTTTAGTCTCTTCCCACATCACCTTAGTGTGCCATACCAAAATCCATTTTAGTCTATTCTCCTAAATACTTTGATGTGTTGTCAGTCTTGCCTTTATTCTCATATATGGGTCAAATCCGATCCGTTGGATCTATCTCGGCTTTATGCAGAAGCTCGTGGCCTACAACTAAGCTCTTGGGCATTCTTCCCTTCCTAGAATACACTTCCCCACTACCCAGATCTCATTTACTGCTCTGCTGAAGACGTGGTCCCTTTGTTAGCTCTGGGCTAAGTGAGGAATATTTCTTAATATTTCTTATTTTTCACAACTTTTCAACTTACTGTTAATTTCTAGTAGCTTTTGATGTGTGTTCTTTATTCCCTTCCTGATGTTCTTCATGTTTCACTGTTGCAGTCATTACATTTGGGTTATTCTGCTGGCAGGTTGCCCTCAGTCGGCCTGAATTCCAAAGTCTTGGGTCCTGCGTCGGTTGCTGTCGTCTCTTCCCTGACGTCAGGTCGTCAGGGGTATAAAAGATGCAACCGACGCCATTTTATTCAGTCTTTCTTGCCGCGCAGTGCCCAAAGCAGAAGCAGTTCGCAAGTGCCGGTCGGCCGACTACTGAGATTTTCATGTTCGAGTTCCAGTTCCGAAGTCTTCATTAAAAGCTAAGTACCCCATTGGGGAAACTTTTTTCTTGCTCCAGACCAATGTCAGAAAAAGTTAATAATTGTATTTCTTGTGGGAAGCAAATACCTCATAAAGACTTTCATTCTTACTGTATCCCTTGGCTAGGCCCTGACCACAACATTGCTAGTTGTCGGTTTTGTGCTAGATTTAACCAACGCACTATTAAGCATCGGTACGATTTTGCATTAAGCTATTTTGGGCGAAGATTTAATTATACAATGTCATCGGATAGCCATCCAACTACCGGAGTTCACAAAAAACGCAAAGAAAAAGACAGGCAACCGAGGTCCAAAACCGATGACGAAACTTCTCTTAAGCAAGTCGCCAGTTCTCAGTGAGGCACTTTTGCAGCCCCTGACGCCCGCTACTTTAGAGTTGCAGGCCGCTACCGACTCCCATGTGGAGTTGGCCAGGCCGCAGGAAACTCATGGTATTGGAGCCTCGGAGATTATTCCCTCAGATGGGACCGGAGCTGCTGAGCAGGCATCGGCTTCTGAGGGTGTTTTCAGACCTAAATAATTATATATCAAACCAACTTCAAAGACTAAAACACCTTTAAAGGCAAAGAAACAAGTTCACCAGCCACAAGGACAGGCCTCCATGCCCAAAAAAAAAATGCTGAAAATGGCCGAAGACTTAATTACCTTGATCAGGGGTTCCCATCCCCCTCCTGATAAGAGGCCTAGGCAAGAGACAGACTATAAATCTTCAGATCAGGTTTCCATTTCTTCTGATTCCTCCTCTGATCAGGAATATTCTCTTCCCCCCTATGAGGATTCTGATGCTGAAGAATCGATTCCTTCAGCTTCTCCTCCTGAGGACTACTCTTTTGGGGAAACCTTGCATACCATGAGGGAGCACTTCCACTGGGAGAGCCAAGATTTTTCAGAATCTAAGAAAAGGCTCAGAGACTTCCTTTTACTACCTCAACACAGGCCTCTAGCTATTCCACCTGTGTTGGACATTGTAGATGATTTGTTCTCGGAGTCTAGTCTGACCGCTGACTCTCTACCTCCAGCTCCTGTTAAGCCGGAGAGACACTACAGGGTTCCTGACTCTCATAAATTCCTTTTCAAAAACCCCACTGCAGACCCAGAAACTATTTCTCAGGGTCCAAAAGGGGTCAAGGCTTCTACTGCAAAAAACCCTACCCCCTCTGACAGGGATTCTAGGGCTCTGCATAGATGGGGAAAAAAGATTTACACATGTGCTACCTTAGCTATAAGGGCCTTAAATTGCCAGTTTCATATGCTCTAATATCAGCAATATATCACAACACTGCTTAAACAGAAAATGATGGCAAATTCTGAATGTGCAGAAAACAAAGAAATGCAGGATTTATTGCATGCAGCTGAACAAGTTGGAAAGCATAATTTGCAATGTGGGTTTGATTCTCTGGAGGCCTCCTGCAGGGCCACTGTTACGGGTTCTGTCATTAGGAGGCATGCTTGGTTAAAGGAACAAAATCTGCCTGACCATGTTAAAGCAAAATTATTAGATGCTCCTTTACAACATGATACCTTGTTTGGTGTTAAGGCAGAAGAGGTGTTAAAGAAAATGGAGGACAAAGCTAAATCTATGCAAACGGTCAAGGATTTCTTACAGGTACAGCCACGTAGATTTAGCAGACACTGGCCTACAAAGAACTGGTCCTTTCCAGTCTCAGACAGACCTCAAAGGGGCAGATCCAGACACCCTAGAGGCAGATCTCAGCTGCAAGGATCCTACAGGTCTAAGCCGTGGAGTGCTTCTACCTCCAAAGGTGGAGAGGACAAATCACAATCGTACAGGAAACAGTCTCAATGACTTCCCCCTGCCTGCACCAAGCACTTATCTTCTGGCAGCACCCTTAGGGGGAAAACTAGCACTTATTTCTCAAAATTGGCACATTATAACCCAGGACAAATAGGTTCTAGACATAGTGTCTCAAGGCTACATGTTTCATTTCCATACCCTGCCAAGGGCAAACGGTTGGCCAGACCTGCCAAAAAATCAATGGGCAGAGGCTCAAAATCAAGTCGCAGCTCTCATGGACATGAGGGCTATTCAACAAGTGCCACAGCAAGAAAAGGGACAAGGATTTTACTCAAGACTGTTCTTGGTACCCAGAAAGGACAAAGCATGGAGACCAATACTGGACCTATCTATTCTAAACACTTTCCTAGATATACCAAAATTCAAGATGTGGACCTTAGAGCAGCTTCTACCCATGCTGGGCAGCAAGGCTTGGCTCGTGACTTTAGACCTAAAAGAGGCATACCTGCATGTCCCAATTAGACAATCATGCAGAAGATACCTCAGATTCAAGGCTGGCTCAAAGCATTACCAATTCTCTGCACTGCCCTTTGGCTTATCTACTGCGCCCAGGGTCTTCACAAAGTGCGTAGCACCAGTAATCCTTACTGCAGACAAAGAGGAATACAAATATACAGACACACACATATATATTGTGCGTATTTTTCAACACATAAATACTTTAACTAAATTGATTAAACAATACAACAGCAGAATACACACATATACTTTATATAGGTATTCAAATATATACAGTATATATATATATATATATATATATATATATATATATATATATTTATTTAAATGTGTATATGTATTTTTTACACATTTTTAGTACTTAAGCATTTATAGTTTTTTATATGATGGTTATACTGAAGTGTTTTATATGATGGTTATTTTAAACATATGAACATTTTTTTTTATATTTTTCCACTCCAAATACTTTTTTATGTATTTTTTCCATGTGCATTTATTTATTTATAAATGGACAGTTATAAAGGGTAGAGAAAAAAGAAAGAAAGAACAAGAGGGACTGTTCTAAAACCATTCTATGTTTAGATACATTGTCTTCTTGTAGTGGTCATATGTACAAAATGTTATACATACAATTATATATATATATATATATATATATATATATATATATATATATATATATATATATACAGTATTTTCACGTCCATCAAGCACCTATAACAACACATGTTATTGATTTTGGAAGAATTTTGAGGGAACGATTTTATATTTATATTAATACCTACATGTTTCTTTAAATTTTGGAGTACCTTATTCTTGTTTTATTGAATAATTGAAATGAGCATGGCCAGCCAAAGGAGTGTTACTGTTTAGATTTAAAGGACAGTAAAAAATGTTACTTGTGATTCTGATGAGGTCTCCGGAGGGAGATGAAAGCGCTTAATCCTACTTGATTTTTGTGTTTCTGTCTTTAAGTCGTACTATTAAAGTCTTTATGCACTATATCGAATTGGAATGCCTTGTTTGTGACATGAACAAGTTTTAAGAGGGAAAACCGCCTTTATTGCACTGGAGCTACACTGTTTCATTCTTTTTGTTGTTTTTGATCTTTTTGGGTTACAGGAATACAAATATATCCTTACTTGGACGACTGTCTCATACAAGCAGAGAACAAGGACATTCTACTACACCATCTGACTTTTGTGATAAGACTTTTAACATGCCTAGGGTACACAGTCAACAAAAAGAAATCAAAGCTAGTACCCTCTCAAGAGATAATATTCCTGGGTGCAAGCTTAAATACAACTGCCCAGATGGCTTATCTCACTCCAGACAAACAAAGGCAACTGACTACCTATTTCAAGGAAATGGCAACAAAGGCCCAGTTATCTGCAAGAAAAATTCTGCAGGCTGTGGGTTTCATGGCATCCTGCATCTTACTAATTCCATATGCAGGACTGCATATGAGGAAAATTCAGTGGTACCTAAAAAGTGTCTGGACACAACATTGCCACAGTCTGGAAACAATGATAACTCTAATTCCCTACCTGCAACAGGAGTTTCGATGGTGGGCAAAGGCTTGTCACCAAATCAAGGGACAACCATTCTCACTACCCCCAGCCAGGCAGAGCCTAACGACGGATGCATCAGATTATGCCTGGGGGGCACACATGGCAGGAAGAGGCATTCAGTGCACCTGGACCACAAACCAAAAGCATCTACATATCAATCAAAAAGAGATGCCAGCTGTTCAAAATGCCCTGACAGCCTTCAAGGGCCTACTTCATCCGGGGCAACTACTGATAAAGACCGACAACACCACGGTCATGTGGTATATAAACAAGCAGGGGGGCACTCATTCTTATCCCCTATGCAGACTAGCCATGGCTTTATGGGACATAGCATTGACTTACGAAGTTCATCTGCAGGCACAATTCCTGCCAGGAAAGGAAAATACTCTGGCAGACGAACTAAGCAGAAACCTCATGGATCCCCTCGAGTGGCACCTGGATCCACAAGTCTTCAGCATGATAACAAAGAAATGGGGACGCCCGGACAGAGATCTATTTGCCTCTCCTCAAAACAATCAACTAAAAAGATTCTGCACAAGGACTTATCACAGACAAGCCTGGAAAGTGGACACCTTATCTTTCAACTGGACAAACCTATCAGTATATGCCTTTCCTCCACTGCCTTTCCTCCCCAAGGTACTCCTAAAGGTCAGGCAGGAGAAACCAAAAATTATTCTGATTGCCCCAGACTGGCCACACCAGTACTGGTTTCCGATCTATAGGAACTTGTCCCAATGCCCAGCCTGGACCTTAACTCAAATACCTCATCTACTGTCCCAGCAAAACAATCAGATTCTGCACAGCCAACTCAGGACCCTAAACCTGGCAGCATGGCGGATAATGTAGCCATACACAAACCACACCTCTCAGTAAAGCTGTGATGGATGTCATTTTAAAAGCCAGAAGGCCTAGTACTAGAAAGTCCTATGCTGGGAAATGGAAGAGATTTTGCGCTTGGAACCAAGCTCAAGGAACTGATACAGCTGTCCCAAATATTCCTCAGATTCTGCAATACTTAACTGAGATGCTGGACAAAGGCCTATCTTTTTCATCAGTTAAAATCCATGCCTCTGCCATTTCGGCTCATTACAATACAGAGCCACCACTCTTTTCTCATCCCTTATTAAGGCAGTACCTCAGAGGAGCCAAAATCTTAAGGCCTCCAAGGAGAATGCCAATGCCTGCATGGGACCTCAATTATGTCTTGGAAAAACTCACCTTACCTCCTTTTGAGCCAACTGCTACTGCGGATATAAAGTTCTTGTCATGGAAAACAGCTCTGCTCCTAGCAATAACTTCTGCAAGACGAGTTTCAGAGCTACAGGCTCTCATGGCTGTGGAACCCTTTATCATTTTTTATCCAGACAGGGTCTCTCTGAGAACAAACCCTACATTTATGCGTAAGGTGGTATCCAGTGTGGCCCTTAACCAAACAATTCATTTGCCAACTTTTTATCCAAATCCACAGAACAAGGGGGAGAAAATTCTGCATTCTTTGAACGTACACAGACAACTTAGATTCTACTTGGACAAAACCAAAATTTTCAGAAAGGCAGAACAATTACTAGTGGCATATGCCACAGCATCACAAGGAAAGGCTATCTCCAAGCAGACTATTTCAAAGTGGATAGGTCACTGCATTCGTTTCTGCTACTCACAGCATGGCAAACCAGTGCCTAAGGGCATTAGGCCACATTCAACTAGAGCTGCAGCCACTTCTGCAGCCTTTATCAGGGGAGTACCAACCAAAGACATTTTAGAGGCTGCTACATGGAGTTCAGTGCATACCTTTACAAAACATTACAATCTGCCTCTTTATTCTAAATCCAGGGCAGGCTTTGCCACTGAAGTTCTGCAGGGCCTCGAAGCCGCTCCTAATGCTGTTTATCTCCAGCCCCCCCAACCATAGCTTTGGGACTCAACCCAAATGTAATGATTGCAACAGTGAAACATGAAGAACATAGTACAGTTTTGTACACTTACCATAAATGTAGATGTTCGAGTGTATTCACTGTTACAGTCCAGGTTACCCACCCACCATCCTCCTTATTTTTGCTGGAACTTATCTTTACTTCTCTAATCTATACAACCTAGGTGGTGTTTTTGCTTATAGATGAAGGTAAAGCTTATTTTTGGTGCATGTATGTTTTATTTACATAATTTTAGCCTACCCTTTTGGGGGCACCTGACATCTGGGGCAAGAAAAACTGAATAAAATGGCATCGGCTGCATCTTTTATACCTCTGACAACTTGACGTCAGGGAAGAGGCGACAGCAACCGACGCAGGACCCAAGACTTTGGAATTCAGGCCGACTGAGGGCAACCTGCCAGCAGGATAACCCAAATGTAATGACTGCAACAGTGAATACACTTGAACATCTACATTTATGGTAAGTGTACACAACTGTACTTTATAATAGTCTGTTGACTTTTTCAAGGCATTTTGCCTTCCACCTTTTTATCCCTTTATCCTACTTATAAAACAAATAGTAGATGTTATGTAGTCCAATCTCACCTACATTCTTACCCGTGGGTTCGGAGCCGAACCTCGGCTCCGACTCAGCCATACTCTAGCTCGTAATCTTTCAATTGGCTGGGCTAAGAGGTATCCCATGTTGCACTGCTCCCTTTCCCCAGATCTCGTTTGCCGCTCGTAAAGCTCAGATGTGGTCTCGCTCTTGGCTGTGACTAAGTATAACTTTTCTCTTTCTTTGACCGAATTTGTTGCTCCAAAAGCTATTTTCATAGCTAGGTGTGTGTGTTTTTGGTGTGTGGAAGTTTTTTGTGTGGCCTTTCGTGGCCTTTGTCTTGGTATCCCGTTAGCTATCTCCCAACGGGCTAGGCCCATTTCAGTTAGAGGACCTAGTCCTCCCTCCATTTGTTATCTGAAGAAATACTGCCAGGAACCACCACGATAAATAAAATGAAGTTTTATTTTTAAGACAAACAAGCGCTTTCACGCATAAATATGCGCTTCATCAGGTTATAACTTATACAAAATGAACTCCCTTTATATAGTAAAACCAGCCATCAATTAAAGAAGACAATTATCAATTTTTCAATTAATTAAAACATGATTGCTAAGATGGAAACACCCATTTTTTGTATCACCTCAGTCAGCAAGTTAGACGCTAGGTTACAAATGTACTGAAAGCATTTTTCATGACTTAAAATAATTCTAAATATGCAATAGCAAAACTTCATGACTTATGAGACCAAAAGCACTTATCTCAACAACAGTCCATAACCATCTAGTGTGGCGTATCAGATTTAAATTATGTAAAACTGCATATATTAAATGACACATATTGTACTATTTTAAATAAAGCAACCTAAACTTATTTTCAAGAATGGACCAAGACAGCTAATAGTTATTCCAGTTTTACATTGCACAATTAATTGAATCCATAGGAAGCAAACAACTTTAAAAACGCCGATATGGCTATAGCATATAAAAACGGCATTGTTTATGTCTCAGTCACCTCTTAGTATGACGTTTGCTATAAAAATCAACAGCAGTTATATACATTTGCAAAATAATAATTGATTAACAACCTATATGTTCTCTAACTAATATTCATGCCAATAAGTGTTGTTTCTGCATAATAAAAATAATAAAAATAATAAAAGTGAACAATCCATGTGTTCAAGAAATATAAAGGCACAAATAAAGAATATTGTATGTCTATACTAAAACAGTAACGTAATGTAGCTGAGCCATAAAAGTCACTCATAAGTATATATAACATAATTCCCATACTATGTCTTGCACTATGTATGGATGGAGGAACGCTCTACCAACTAATAGAGCATCGACAACATCCTACTATAATCTTAATTAATATACAGATGCATAAGTATGAGATGTGAATCATCCAAATGAAAGAAGCCACTCTTGCAATGATATAAAACTGTATATCCAAACAGCGCACGGAGTCAACAAAAATTTTTTAAGACCCCAGATTAACAATCCAGATATATGTTATAATAATCAAAAAACACGGTCATAAACGAATCGCCAGGATTCTGTATAGATACCAAAGTATATTAATCCTCCATGTTTTCAGCCTTATTTAATAGAACTCATGTCTATAAATAAAACAATCAAAGGCATGCTTGCTAAATTTGTGAGCATAGCCTTAATATAGGAACAGCAATACTGAGCATAATCAAACATTGACGTAATCATGCGGTATTCCATTGATTATATAGATAATCTCATTCATAATCAAGACAAAATGCATGTGTGAAGCGTGCACTAAACAAATGCGATAATTCAGCCACTACTTAATATGGCAAAGATATTCGCTCTCCATCAAAATATATAAGGGAGCTGGTAACTCAGCTTCCCAGCATAAATCAAATATCTGTTTTACTGGATGTTATAATAACCAACAATATCAATGAATGTTGGTAATCCCTAACGGGTCTAGATGGACATCAAAAGAAAATGTTTCATCTATATTCAATCATAGCCAGCGAACAACATAAAACAAGCTAAGCTTGTCAAAGTATATAGTCGCTGGCCGTAAACAAGCCACAGCATCAATGCACTAGCATTTAAACAATAGTTGGGCATTGGCTAGGCCCATTTCAGTTAGAGGACCTAGTCCTCCCTCCATTTGTTATCTGTTACCCTTCTGTGTTCGTTTTTTTCGGTACCCTATCCCTCCGGGCTAGGGCCGTTTAAGTTAGAGGACCTAGTCCTTCCCTTGTTTCCTGTCTGGGCCGTTTGAGTTTAGAGGTCCTTGTGTGGTGTCTGCAGTTTATTTAGTGGCTAGTTCCCATGCTTTGTTGCTGATGTTGGGTTTGTCTTTTGTGTTGTGTCTAGTGTCATACCGATCATGTCCAAGGATACAAAAGAACACAAGCCTTCGGGCTTCAAGAAATGTAGTAAATGTGGATAAAAGATGTCGATCACTGATGGGCACTCTGTGTGCGTTTATTGTTTAGGGGCTATCCACCTTCAGGAATCTTGTGTGTTCTGTCACGCATTCAGCCCTCATGTTCTTCAAAAAAGGAAGAACAAACTAATTCTGAAAGGATTACTGAAACCCTCTTTCGAGGAAGATCTGGAGAGGTCTTCTAGTGCTAAGTCCTCTCCCTCTAAAAGAGACAAAACCTTCAAAGCAAAAAAACGGTCTCCGGCTCCGTCAGTCTTATCGGAGCCTCCGGAGAAAGTTACTAAGTCTACTGTGGCATCCTTGGCTCCACTGTCTTCGGTGCCGAAGGAAGTTGATGAATCGACAGAACCTACATCAGCTCCCAGCCTCTTGGAGCCGGTGACGGAGATACTAGTTCGGAGCCGGTCTCCAGTTTTTAGACCAGTTTCTCCTCCTCGGAGGTCTCCTTCTGAGAGGAGGTCTAGATCTTCTACCTTATCCCCTAGGTCGTACAGGACTCTCTCTGATGTGGATGTGGATAGAGTGGTGCAGAGACTGCTCCAATCACCGATGCTGGCTAAATTGCTTTCTGCTCCAGCCCAGTCGGCTCCGGAGCCCGTCACCCATCCATCGTCTATAGATCCTCCTCCAAGCAAATTTCAGCCTTCGGAGCCAGAGTTGGTGCCATCTGATGCTTTATTTCAGCTCCGGTAGCCTATCCTGGCTTCTCGGCTCCGATCTCAGCTCCGACCATGTCGGCTCCGTCCACGGGGTCTAGGACTCATGGTTCCTCGGTCGAACCCGGGGGGGGGGGGACTCGGCACGCTCTTCGGCTCTAGCCTCCCTCTCGGTGCTTTGGCTCGGGTGAGCCTGACCCTTGCTTCGGACCTTGTCCTTTCTGCTCTGAGGGCTTCCACTGTTGGTCGATCTTCGTAGATGGGGGGACCCACTTTCGAGGTCATGCGGAGCGTGCTGGCCAGGTCCTCAGCTGCATCATACAGCACCGACACTCTACCCCCTCCAGCTCCGGTATCGGTCTCTGATCGCCCCCTATCCTTTGACAGCGGAGACCCAAGGCTGCAGGATACCTCCATGTGTGGTCCCCAACTTTCTGAGGGCCCCCCAGAGTTTTTGCCTGAGGAGCCACCCAGAAAAAGAACATGCAAGAGGAAGCACATTGACTCCCAGGAAGAGTCTGTCATGTCGGACACTGACCTCGAGGAATCAGAGGGGTCCCCCAAGTCATCCTCTGAGGATATCTCTTTCGCTGATATCCTAGAGATCTTGAAGCAGAGAGGCGACTGGCCCTCCAAATCCCCCTCCGAGGAGGAGTCTGTGTTCCTGAAGGCCTTTGAGGCTCAACCCTCCACCTCCTTGGTTTCTCCCCCCTTCGACGAACTCCTGGATGTGGTATGTTGAAGGGTGTGGGAAACCCCTGACACTGTGGAACCAGTCCCCAGGAGACCCAGCAAATTTCTGTCCACCCCCGCTGACAAAGAGTTTCTCACGAAGGGTGTTCCAGTAGATGCCATAGTGGTGGCAGCGGCCACCAAGAAGGAACTGGCTGAGACTTCATCTACCGTCCATCCCCCTAACAAGGAGCCTAGGACCATGGACCGGTATGGTCACATTTTATATGGCTCCAAAGAGATCTCCTGAAAGAGCTTGGAGATTCTCTGCAGGGTAACGTTTCTGACTCAGTGGCTCAGAAAGTCAACGCTCAGATGTCTACCCTAAATTCTATTGCTAACTCCTCCATGAGGCTGATCTCTTACGCAGCCGAGGGAGCGAGTAGGGCAGCGAGTTCCGGAGTTTCTCTCAGGAGGCACTCCTGGATGTGCCTCTGTAATTTCCCGGAGGCCTTCAAGTCTACATTCACCAACGCCCCGTTTGATGCTTCATCATTGTTCGGAACCAAGGTGAAGGACACTCTCACTAGGTGCGAGCAAGAGGGAAAAACTCTGTCTGCTATGGGAGTCCATTTTTCCATGCCTTCTAGACCTTATCCCAAGGGCCAGAAGATTGGAAAAATTTGGTTCTAGAAATCTCGGAGGTTGTATTATGATGCACAAAGTGATTCCCCCTCCAGAGGCAGGGGAGGGGTGGTAACTCAGGTAGACGCCGCCCTAGAGGCAGAGGAGGCCCGCATAACCAGGGAGACCGCGACTCCTTTCGTGGTTCTCCCTACCAGCGCTCCTGATGGGAGGCCCGACTGCGTGTCTCTGGAGTCAGTCGGGGGTCGCATTTCACTATACCCAGAAGCCTGGCAGCACATCACCCAGGACCAGTGGGTATTAAAAATAGTTTCCGGAGGATATCACATTCCCTTCTCTTCTCCCCTCCCATCGATCAAAAGA
The DNA here is from genome assembly GCF_019279795.1 of Protopterus annectens. Classification (NCBI taxonomy): domain Eukaryota; kingdom Metazoa; phylum Chordata; order Ceratodontiformes; family Protopteridae; genus Protopterus; species Protopterus annectens. The sequence goes on from NC_056739.1 coordinate 1,991,813,306, forward strand.
ATCCCAGATGTTCCACCCAATCAAAGGGATTCCGCAGCTTCAGAAGTTCTAAAGCTGCTAGAAAAAGGAGCCATCCAGCATGTCCCCTCAGACCAGATCGGATTAGGGACTTACTCCAGATTCTTTTTGGTGCCGAAAAGAACAGGGGACCTGAGACCCATCTTGGATCTCAGCCGCCTGAATCTCCACATGAAGAAGTCCAAGTTCTGAATGGTCACATTGCAATCTATTCTCCCACTGTTGGGAAAAGAAGTGTGGATGTGCTCCATCGACCTCAAGGATGCTTACTACCATATAAAGATGGACAGGGCATCCAGAAGTCATCTACGCTTCTGGCTGGGAGTCAGTCATTTTCAATTTCGTGCCCTGCCCTTTGGTCTCACCACAGTCCCCAGGGTGTTCACCAAATGTATGGCAGTGGTGACAGCTCACTTGAGACATCAGGGATTCCAAGTGTTTCCGTACCTGGACGACTGGCTCCTTTATGCCACCACCAGGCATCTGCTACTACAGACTAGAGATGCCACTATCAAGCTGTGTCAACAATTGGGTATCACTCTAAACTAGGAAAAGTCTGTCTTGTTGCCCTCGCAGCGTGTCACCTTTATAGCCACCGAGTTAGACACCATGCTCATGAGGGCGTTTTTACCACAAGAAAGGATTTAGGGTTTGCAACAACAGGTATACGTGTTGCTCCCTCTGAAAAAAGTAAAGGCAAAAACGCTTCTCAAATTGTTAGCGACAATGGCTGCAACAATTATGCTGATTCCTCTTGCGAGGCTACACATGAGGCTCCTTCAGTGGCTGCTCTTCGCCCAGTGGTCTCTATAACATGTTCCGCTTTCTCATCTTATAATGATCACATACAAGTGCAAACAAGATCTACGCTGGTGGCTTCACACCAGCAACCTCAATGCGGGAAAGCCCTTCGTCCTACCACCTCCAGTTGCCACAGTGACTACGGATGCCTCCCAGATTGGGTGGGTGGGGGGGTATTATCTTAGCAGAACAGTCCAACGCACTTGGCAGGAACACGAGATACATTTGCATATCAGTACCTTGGAGATGAGAGCAGTGCTACTAGCGTTGCAAGCACTTCAGAGCTTTCTTCCTCTTGGGACAATTGCGATCCACTCAGGTAATATGTCAGTGATATGGTATCTGAACAAACAGGGAGGAACCAAGTCGTACCCCCTTTGCAGAGAGGCCATTCGAGTGTGGCAGTGGGCAGTGTCTTCCCAATGTTTTCTTGTAGGAACGCACATTCCGGGGAAGTCCAACGTGTTTGCCGACAGGTTGAGCATAGCTATTCTGATGCCTCATGAGTAGTCCCTGAACAGTAAAGTTGCGGAGCAGATTTTCCACAGATGGGGTCAGCCTTGCTGCAACCTATTTGCCAGTCCCCTTAATACCAAGTGCAGCAGCTACTTCACCCTTATCTCCACTCAGGGGGAGTCACCCAGGGACGCTCTAGTTCACGATTGGCCCTCCGGTCTACTTTATGCCTTCTCGCCTGTTCCTCTGCTGACAAAGGTTATTCAGAAAGCAAAATCTTTGGGAAGCAGAATGATTCTGATTGCTCCACACTGGCTTCGTCAAATTTGGTTCCCCTTTCTCCATCCCTATCTTATGGACGACCCCTGGATTCTGGACCCACAGCCAGATCTACTGACTCATATTTCAGGGCAGTTCCATCCCTCTCTTCAGACCCTCCGGTTGACAGCCTGGCTACTCCAGTTCCATCACTAGATCAGGCTTCATCATTTTTCTTCGAAAGTGGTTCATATTCTGTCTTCTTCCCATAAGCCTTCGACCAGAAAGATCTTTTCCAGTAAATAGAAAAGCTTCTCCATCTGGGCTCATGCAAGACAAATTGATCCTTATACAGCTCCAATTTCTTCAGTTCTGGAATTTCTCTCCATGCTTTTCAATTAGGGATCAGAAGTCCAGTTGGCGGCTATTTCCACTTTTCACGTCGCTAATGAACCCAGTCTAATGGCGCATAGACTTTGTAAGGCATTTTTGAAGGGCACTATGCTGCTTCACACTCCAGTCTTTGACCCGGTCATGCCTTGGGACCTAAATTTTGTGCTACAATGTTTCACGTTGTTCCCCTTTGAGCCTGCAGCTACTTGTGAATTGAAATATTTGACTTGGAAGACAATCTTTTTGGTAGCCATCACTTCAGCTAGACGTGTCTCTGAGCTCCAAGCTTTGTCAATCAGACTGCCTTACTTGGTATTTCACAAGGACAGGGTTTCCCTCAGACCAAACCCTCCTTTTATGCCGAAGGTGGCTTCGGTTATTAATCTCAACCAATCCATTGAACTGCCCGTATTTTTTCCAGAGTTTTCTAATAAGGCAGAATTTAAATTTCACCAGCTGGATGTTCATAGACAGTTGCGTTTTTATTTGCAAAGAACGAAGGATCTTAGAAAATCAGATCAGCTATTTGTCTCATTTTCAGACAGTAGGATTGAGACTCCTGTTTCCAGAGTGACCTTATCTGGATGGATCTCTAGTTGTATTTCCTTCATTTATGCCTCAGGTGGTAAGGAGTTACCATTTCAAGTGAAGGCTCATTCTACCCGATCGATGTCTACCTCTACAGCATTTCAGGTCAGGATGTCTATGGATGATATTTGTGCTACGGCTACATGGGCATCTCCTCACACCTTTATTACTCACTACAAATTGGATTTGATATCTAGAGGCAGATCTTCCTTTGGTTCCACAGTGCTCAGGAGTATTTTCCACTGAGCCTCCCAGGGTTCAGGTGCTGGGGATGCTGTCCCACGGGTAGGAATGTAGGTGAGATTGGACTACATAACATCAAGAAGTTATGCACTCACCATAACGTTCGGTGTATGTAGTCCATCTCGCCTCATATTCTTACTTACCCCCCCCCCCGCCTTCCTCCTTCTGGAGGGCCTAGAGGTTAGTTCTGGTTTCAGTACTCCTTTTATTATTGGGATGATTTTCCTTCTCTGTGTCTTATGTGTATGGAAGGTGAGTGATTGAGCTTGCAGCAAACAAGATCTGGGGAAAGGGAGCAGTGCAGCATGGGATTCCTCTTAGCCCAGCCAATCGAAAGACTTTGAGCTAGAGTATGGCCGAGTCGGAGCCGAGGTTTGGCTCCGAACCCATGGGTAAGAATGTGAGGCGAGATGGACTACATACATCGGACATCATGGTGAGTACATAACTTCTTGTTATTGTTAGTGTAGTTAGTCTAGTCTGCTTGGAGAGAGTCCGTTAGTGTTTTAATGTAGGACTTCTCTAGTTATTTTTCCACTAAAGATAGTTATTTAGGATAAGTAGTTATAGTGTGTGTGTTTTTCTTGTGTGCGCTTGTTCTTTAGGCTACGTATGCCTCAAAAAGATGAGGGAGACAAGCCTTTAGACTTTAAAAAATGCACTCAATGCTGGAAGAAAATGCCCTTGAGTGATTCTCTAGCCTTATGTGTCTATTTTCTGGGGCCTATACACTTGCAGGAGTTCTGCAGTATGTGTCATGCCTTTAATCAGAGAGCTGTTCTGGAAATGCGTAACTAACTTATGCTTAAAGGTATGATTTTGGGCCCCTTTGGTGAAGCTATTTCAGCTGGCAAGGAGTCCCCAAAACATGGATCCTCCTCTTCTTCTTCCACTGCCTCCACTCAGAAATCTGACAAGACAAAGAAAAGACTACCAGCACCGACTGAATCTTCTTAGCCGGCACCAAATTTGGCAAAGTTGTCTGCTCCAACAGCTTTTTTGGAGCAGTCATTTCATGGATCCGAGGGAACTTAAGAGCATTCTAAGTAATCTGCTCTGATTCCCTCTGCTCCAATATCTCTCACTATATGGTGCCAGTTACCATCATTGGAAAGAGTTTCTTCTTGGCACCTTTCTCTGATTTTACAGAGATCTCTGACCCTTTCCACCCATTCATTCAAGAGTCTATTGGATGAAGGTGTGGATAGGTTGGTTAGAAGGCTGCTGAAGACACCAGCTTTAGCTAAATTACTGCTGGATCAGAGCCAAGGTGCTTTGGATCCAAAGACGTCACTCCCTTTTTCTGCTCCTTCTCTTCTTCCTCCGACCCATCTCTTGAGTTCAGAGCGCCCAGGGTGACGCTTACTTCTGATCCGACTTTGGGTCTGAGTTCCTCTGCTCTGTCAGAGAGGAAGAATCTAGAAGCCATATCTCTCTGCCCGGACCCGAGGGCAAGGGATCTGACTTCCCTTTCTTTGGATCAGGCATTGCCTCTTGGAGCTTCGGCATGGTTGAGCTCAGCTCCTATCTCAGCCTCAGATCTTCCTTCTTTGGATCACTGTGGACCTTCGGCTCTGAAAGGGTTTTCTTTGTCTCTGGAGAGCTCGTGGATCAGGGACAGGGGGCATTCGAGGCCATGAGGAGAGCTTTGACTGCCTCTCAGTTAAGGGTTCAGTCTTACCTGAATCTTCCTTCCCTTTCCCATACAGTGATTTCTGCCTCTCTAGCTATCCTTCCACAGGGACAGTGGGGTCCCAAGCCTCAGGAAGTCCCTAGGGAGACCCCCATCTCTTCTGAAACTTCTCCAGATAATCCCACTGAAGAAGTCCTTTGTAAGAGAACTTGTAAGAGGAAGCATTTGAACTCCCTAGAGGAGGCAGTCAGTACAGATACTGACCTTGATGAGGCTTAGGGGTCCCCACAGTCTTCTTCAGAGGATGCTTCTTTTGGAGATATCCTAGAATTGCTGAAACAGAGAGGAGATTGGAAGCCCAACACCCCTTCAGTGGAGGAGTTAATTTACCTGAAGGCTTTCGGATCCCGCCCTTCCACCTCTTGGGTAACCCTGTCTTTAATTGAGCTTATTGAGTTAATCTCTTGGAAGGCGTGGGAGATGCCAGGTTCCATTGATCTGACCTAGAGGAAGCCAAACAAATACATCACTTCACCTCTGGCTAAGACCTTTCTTACAAAGGGAGTTGCAGTAGATGCAGTGGTCATGGTGGCAGCAACTAAAAAGGAACTTTCGGAGACCAGTTCCAGTATTCATCCTCCCAACAAAGATTCTAGGTTGATGGATAGATATGGGAAGCGTGTCTTTTCTTCAGTGGCCTTTAAGTTGTGTTTACTGAATTATTTGATGGACTTTACTAGACTTCAAAGGGAGCTGCTGAAGGAGGTATCAGATACCCTACAAGGAGCTGTGGCTGTTGAGATCTCAGATAAAGTAGCCTCTCAGCTTGCCACCTTAAATTTAGTAGTTAACTCCTCGATGAGACTGATTTCATATGCAGCAGATGAAGCGAGTAGAGCTGCTGGTTCAGGTGTCTCCATTGGGAGGCAGGCCTGGATACAACTTTGCGATTTTGCAGAGCCTTTCAAGTCTTCCTTTGTGAACGCCCTCTTGGATGGCTGATCTCTTTTTGGACTGAAAGTGAAAGAAACACTCACTAGGTGTGAACAAGAAGGCAAGACCTCGTCTGCCGTAGGAGTCTGTTTTTCTACTCTAATAAGACCCTACCACAAAGGTCAGAAAGTAGTGGAAAAATGTGGTTCCGAAAATCCTTATGATCTTTCCAGGGCACACAAGGTGAAGGTTCCTCCAGAGGTAGAGGAGGGAACAATAATCTAAGATGCTGTCCTCGCAGCAGGGGAGGCCTGCAAAATCAGGGCTCTAGAGATTCCTTCTTTGGTGGGCCCTTTCAGTACTCCTGAAAGGAGGCCAGATTGCTCACCTCTGGAGGCAGTCAGGGGTTGGCTGTCTCTGCACCCACAGGCCTGGCTACACATTACAAACAACAAATGAGTGCATCAAATAATATCCAGAGGTTATCTCATTCCCTTTGCCTATCCCCACCCTCAGAACAAAAGAATCCTAGATGTACCACCCGGTCAAAGGGATCAAGGAACTACAAGTTGCTAGACAGAGAGTCATCCAAGATGTCCCCTCAGATCAATAAGGATATGGAACTTACTCAAGATTCTTTTTTGTACCAAAGAAAACAGGGGCCTGGAGATCTATTCTGGATGTCAGCATTCTAAACAAGTCGATCAAAAAGAGCAAGTTCCGAATGGGCACTCTATAGTCAGTTCTTCCTTTTCTAGGAAAAGATGATTGGATGTGCTCAGTAAACCTTCAGGATGCATACTTGTTGTGTCTTTCGGCGTTTCCCGGTTAGGGGCCGCCACAGCGGAACTTCGGTCCACTAATGATTGGCAGTAGATTTTTACATGCCGAGTTGCCGGCCGTGACGCACAACCTTCCACGAAGGTACGCCCATTCACGCATGTCTCCACACAGAAGACGCTCTAGCTGAGAATCGAACAGGACAACGTCTTACTGTGAGGCGACAACGCTACCGCAGCGCCACCACCGCAGTCTTCTACCATATAAAAATGGACAGGCACTCCAGAAGGCATCTGTGCTTCCAGCTGGGAGCCAGTCACTGTCAGTTTCGAGCCCTGCCCTTTGATCTCAATACAGCCCCCAGAGTGTTAACCAAATGCGTGGTAGTGGTCGCGGCTCACCTGAGACATCAAGGATTCAGAGTGTTTCTGTACCTACATGACTGGCATCTAACTGCCATGACCAGGCAACAACTCGTAAGAGCAAGAGAAAGCACTATAAATGTTTGCTATCATCTGGGAATCGCCTTGAATTTCAAAAGGTCGGCTCTAGAACCTTGTCAAAATCTGACTTTAATAGGAGCTCATTTAGACACCAAAGACATGATAGCGAGATGTCCACCTGACAGACTTATTTCGTTAAGACATCAGGTAAAAGTCCTAATTCACAAGAAAGGGCATCTGCAAAACTAGTACCTTAAGTCTTGGGGACAATGGCAGCTTCCATTATTCTGGTACCTCTAGCTTGCCTTCACAAGTGAATTCTACAATGGTTGTTGTTGACCCAGTGGTCATTTCTAGATTTACCAATGTCTCACAAGATTTTGATAACCGATGCCTGCAGGAAGGATCTTCATTGGTGGATTTATTCCACTCAAGTCTGTCAAGGTCATCAGTTTGTACCCAGTCAACCCCAGACCAAGGTCACCACGGATGCCTCCTGGATGGGGGGGGGGCATTATCTGGGAAAGACAGTCTAAGGTACCTGCTCCCCTTACAAGGCCCATCTTCACATAAATGTTCTAGAGATGAGAGCAGTGCTTCTAGCCTTATAGGCCTTTCAGGACTCTCTTCCTCAGGGGACAGTAGTCCAGACAGATAACATGTCAGTAGTCTGGTACATCAACAAACAAGGAGGGGCCAGATCTTACTCCCTTTGTCGGGAAGCCTTCTGAGTTTGTCAATGGGCGATATCTTCCAACTGCTTTCTGATTGCAATGCTCATCCCGTGGAAATCCAGCGTTATACCGGGCATGCTCAGCACTGCAATTCTGATGACTCATGAGTGGTCTCTCAAACATGAAGTAGTGGAAAGAATTTTCCAGAAATGTGGTCACCCTTGCTGTGATCTGTTTGCATCACCCATGAACAACAAATGCAGCAGGTACTTTACCCTAATCCCCCCTCAGGGAGAATCACAGAGGGATGCACTGGTACACAATTGGCCCCCAGGACTTCTATATGCTTATCCTCCAACTCCCAAAGTGTTACAGAAAGCAAAATTGTTAAAGAGAACAATCATCATAGTCATTGCCCCTTACTGGCCCCAACAGATTTGGTTTCCCTATCTACGGCCTCATCTCCAGGAAGATCCATGGATTCTGGACCCAGTTCCAGACCTATTTTTGCATCCGCAAGGACTGGCTCTTCCGAACTTGAAAAACCTAAAATTGACAGCATGGCTACTCCGATTCCAATGATACCCTGGCATCCTCTTTTATCTTCTCCAGTGAGACAAATTTTGCTTTCTTCACGTAAATCTTACTCACACAAACTTTACAAAAGCAGGTGGAAAAGATTTGTCGTGTGGGCCATGGAAAAGAATGTCGATCCTTTTACATCTCCATTGCAGCTCATTCTGGATTTTCTACTGAAACTTTTTTAGCGAGGGAGCTGCTGAAGCTACCGTATGAGTTCAGTTAGCTGCAATTTCTAATTATCACTTGGGAGAGAATGTTTCCCTGTCATGTCCCATAAACTTTGCAAAACCTTTTTGAAAGGAGTTCTTTTACTTGTGACCACCTTACAAAAGTCCTTCCACCTTTTGGGACTTGAATTTTGTATTATCTCGTTTGACGCATTCCCTGTTTCAGCCTTCAGCAAATTGTAATTTGAAATTCTTAGCTTGGAAAACAATTTTTCTAGTGGCTATTACTTCTGCCAGAAGGGTATCTGAATTACAGGCTTTCTCAATAAAGCCACTCTTTAATCTTTCACAAATACAGAGTTTCATTACAAACTAAGCCTTCCTTCCTGCCCAAAATAGTTTCTGAGACTAATCTCAATCAGTCAATTGAATTACCAGTTTTCTTCCCAAATTTCCAAAACAAAGGAGAATATCTGCTACACTTATTAGATGTTCACAGGGAATTGCAATTTTACCTACACAGGACAAAAGATTTCAGAAAAACAGATCAGTTGTTTGTTTCCTTTCCTGAAATGAGAAAAGACATGCCAGTTTCCAAAGTTACCTTGTCAAAATGGCTTTCTGATTGTATTACTTTCATTTATAAGGCCCAAAATAAGCAGTTGCCTAAACCAGTCAAAGCACATTCTACTTGACCTGTGGCCACTTCTTCAGCCTTTCTGGCCAGAGAATCTCTAGACAATATTTGTGGAGCAGCTATATGGTCAAACCCCATGGCCAAACCCCTATACCTATATTACGCATTACAAAGTAGACTTGCCCTGCAGGGGTAGGGCTTCCTTTGGATTAGTGGCTCTGAGGAATATTCTTCCATGAGCCACCCCAAGATTCAGGTTGCTAGGGATGCTGTCCCATATGTGGGAGTAAGGGTGAGATTGACAACACACAAATAAGTTATGTACTTACCATAACGTTCCATGTGTGTTGTCCATCTCCGCCTTTATTCTCGCGACCCTCCCACCTACTCCCTTCCTAGACTTCTAGAAGAACGAGTGATACAAAATGAGGCCTTCTAACACTCCTTGTTATTTGAAATGCTTTTTTAAATACCTTCAGTAGTATTACTTCTGTCTTCTTTCGTATGACTTACTGACTTCTTTATTGGGCAAACAAGATCTGAGGTAGTGGGGAAGTGCATTCTGGGAAGGGAAGCATGCCCAAGAGCTTAGTTGAAGGCCACAAGCTTCTGCATAAAGTCAAGATGGAACCCATATGCGAGAATAAAGGTGGAGATGGACAACTGACGTGGAACGTTATGATAAATACATAACTTCTTTTTTTATCCTGTCTCACATAAATATGGGTATTACTGGGCCAATTCATTTTTGGGTACATAGTTTACAACTGTAACCATTGTTTTGTCTTCATTAATTTTATATCCAGAAAAGACTTGAGTGTGTCTCAAGATGTTCCACAACACTGACTTTCCAGGATGGCTGCACACTGAGCAACAGCTTAACTTCAGCTGTCCCATTGTGAAAAAAAGAAACTGAAAGACAAGGGCCATGAACTCATTCAGTTTTAGTAAATTTATTTAGTGGCTAGTGAGTACACTGCCTTGATACCAGCAAGGAAGAAACTTAAGAGTGTCTGAAAGGAATTCAACTAGAAAACGTTAAGAGAAAACATTGACTGGGAACAATCATGCAGCTGTTTAGCAAAAAAGCAGTTCAAGCTCCAGCTTTGGTGCAAGACGTGTCCAGTAATGTAGAGGAGAAATAAGTCAAATGTGTTCAATGCTGATTAAAATAAACAAAACACTGAAGGAGTATATCAACTCAAATTACAAAAGGCTGGAAAAATGGTAGAAGTTTTAAACACATACTCAGATGAGCTGATAAAACTGCAAAAATCAGAGGTCAAAATGAAAAAAAGGCTGACTGAGTATGAGTCTGTTCAAGAAGAGATGTTTTAAAAATGGTACAATTTGAGGACAGCATATGTAGGGGAAATCTGAGATTTTCTGCTGTACTACAAAACCTAGAAAGAACAGACTCTATTAGTTTTATGAAGGCACAAATAAGATATTGGACTGGTATTCCACAGCAGGAACTGTTAATTGAAAGGGCACACCTTATGTATGCTCAAATTCTGGCTATGAGAAAGCGGCCAAGACCTCTTAGTAAAGATGCAAGCCTACCAGCAGAAAGAGTTGATCCTGACAAAGCTGTGTCAAAAGGGCAAAGTGTTTGTGGAAAATTATTATTTACTGTACACCAGGCAGAAGCGAAACACATTTATTCCAGTAATCAGGGAATGTCAAGATTCAAGTTGCTGTCTCCGGCTGTCTTTGAATAATTTTTTTCCTGTAAGATCAAAGACATTTTTGAACACAGAACATGCCAAGGATGTTCAAAGTCATTTATTGCTGCAAAACTGGCTAAGGAGGAAATACAAAAGTTTGTCCAACAAAAAGTGAGCCATCAAGCAGAAGGAGACTCTGCTTCTCATTGTTTTGATAATGAAGCACATGGAAAGACTTTGCCAGTGAAACCTTTTCCACTGTTCCCAAGGAAAATGCTTGAAAGATGCAGAAAAGCACATAGGTTGAGTAGAAGTATTGAGAATACCTTGGAATTGAACCAGAAATTTGGAGATGGAATCTGGACACTTCCAGGAAGAAAACCAGAAAAATGGAAATTAGTGAATAAATGTGAAACTAAACCTTTGCTCACATTTGTGAAATTGCTGTATATGAAAAAGTGGAGAGTGGACTTAGGTTCATAAATTAGTACTAGGCTAACTGCCCTTGCGAGCCATTTTCAGCCTAGCCAATTATCCCCTGTGAGATTCAAATCCTGTACCTTGTGTTTGTAAGGCAAGCACCTTAACCATTAGGCCACCCTCCCAACCCCTTTTGTTGACTTTGCTAAACTTGAGGGGAACTGAAAAACATTTGCTTCACATCATGTCATGAATGTTTGGAAGGACACTGTGGGGAGTGGAAGAAGATGAGAGAAGGTAACTGTCAGTAAAACAATTTCTTTTCTTAATATTTCTGTGAAGCTTTTCGTGATATGAATCGCATGTTTTATAGTAAAGCATTTTAGATGTTTTTATATGTGATAAAAATACTAAAGTAAATAGATGCCCTTTTTCTCTATTCTTTCTTTCATTTTTTCATTGTTCATTTTTAGTATTAAGAAATGTAGGCATCCCACTGCAGAAAAAGAAAAAAGACTAGACGAATCATGTTTAAGTTAATAGGCTGTCATTTGGGGTTGTTGAGGTGGGGGATGTGGTACAGAATTACAGAGATCATGACATATGTACAGCTGATATGTTTTTTCTTGCTTTGGCACAAGTGAATGTCTTTGCTTAATCTAATAAGTTTTAAGTAGAAACAAGTAAATAAGAAAGCACTGAATATAATGAAAAGATCTGATGTTGTCCTTTTCATTCTTCCTTACCTTATGGGTACTGGGTCTGAACTCCAATCCGACCCGGCCACTTGCACTAGATTTAAGATCCAACTCTCGAACTCCTCCCTCTACCCATAATGCCCCAGTCAGTCACCAATACCTCAGATTTTGTTTGCCACCATCTCGCATGGATACAGATCTTTCTCAAGAGCTTCTTTCTGGCTTACTTTTAGTTTGTGAGTAGCAAGTATTTAGAAAACTCCTTAAAAATCTGTTTTATTAATCCTCTCTCTCCCTCTTGTCAAGTTTTCAGGGTAAATTCTCCATTAGATCTGTTGCTTTTGTTTTCTACATTTTGGTAATCTTTGTTGTACCATTGCTGGTACTAGACCTGTCCTTATTTTATTCTACCCTTTATAGGGTACCCTCTGTACCATTGCTGGTAGTTTTTACTATCTGTAAAAAAAAAAAAAAAAAGTTGCCTTTCTCTCTCTGTTTCTTTTTTTTTTTTTTTATCATGGCTGAGAAAACCTACTGGCTTTAAAAATACACTTCCTATGGGCACACGATCCCTAATTTCGATAGTCACACAGAGTGCGTCTGCTGCCTAGGAGCAGCACAGCTTAATACGGATTGTCCTATCTGCGCTGCATTTAACTTGATTTTATTTATTTATTTATGTAACATTTGTTTACAGGGAAAGTCCGACTTGGAAAGAACTAATTTTCAGCAGAGGCCTGGGGAGAAACGCTCCAGATGCATGTCTTTGTAAAGTGGGAGGAAACTGGAACACCCGGAAGAAATGCACACGAATGCAGGGAGAACATGCAGACTCTGCACAGATTGCACCCCAGCTGAGAATCGAACCAGAGAACCTCTTGCTGTGAGGTAACAATGCAAACCACTGTGCCATCCAAACTAACTCTGGGACTATTTTTGACAGGCATAATAAGTTAGTTCTTATGGAATTGTTGCCACCTTCTTCATCTTCCACTTCAGAGGCTCAGACCCCAAGCAAATCATGCAAATCTTTTTCGGAGACCAAGGAGTCTTATAAGAGATCCCCTATCTGTTCCCTGAAGGCTGTGATGTCTTTGGAGCCTCCTCACAAAATCAAAAAAACATCAGATCCGACATCATCAGATCCCAAAAGAAAGCTTTCAGATCCAACAACCTCGGATCTGACTGTTATATTGACGAAGTCTGCAAGAAAGCACTCTGATGCGAAAACCTTGGATTGTACAGTTGTACTATCAGTCTTCTCAAACTCACTCACCCGAATTCACACTTGATCCCATATCTCCTCAACTCCATTCTCCATTTCTCCAAACAACGCCGAGGAAAGTGTGTAGGCCACAATCAATAACCTTGTCCATTAGATCCTCCACAAGTCTTTCCGAGGCCAATGTAGATAGCATGATGAGGAAATTCCTCAGAGCTCAGATTAAGATGGGAGTTATTCTGTCTCCCATTGGATCTGTGAGCCTTCCATCCACTTCCCATGTACTGATTTCTCCTTCTCCAATCTGTCCCATGGTTTCGGCGACCTCAGATCGGAGAGCCTCCAGAGTATTGGTGTCAATTCCGAATATGGCTAGATCTTCAACTCAGACAGCCTCCTTGACTGCATTGCCAGTAGCACAACATCCAAATCAGTTTCAGCAGACTTTTCGTTGTGAAACCACCAACTCCCGAGGAAGCCAACAGGGGAGAAAACATCAACGAGAAGTTAAGGGACCAGTTCAGAAAGAACAATATCCACAAGGGGGTTATAAAAGAGGTAAATGGTGACCATTCTTCTTTTCCCTCTTTGCAAAATTACGTTATCAATTTATCTGGACATTCTTTTACTGATATTCAACTTTCAGTTCTTAATCGTAGACTTAAATTTATTCTGACGGTTATTTCACGTTTACATGATATGAAATGTGATGTTTTTAGGTTCTGTAGGAAACTCCATCTAAAAATTTTTTTTTATAATATGAATGATGATAACGCAGTTTCATCTAATGATAGTCTTGATTCATCTGCAGACAGTTTTCATACATGTAATTCGGATAATATATATAATGCATATTACAAGTTGGATACTGAATGTATTAGATATAATAGTCATTTTATGCCACCAGTTTTAAATAATGATGATGTACATTTTTCCAACTTGTTGAATTTTTCTATTGAACATGCATATACTGAGTTCATGAAGTGTAAATCTGATGTTCATTATAATTTATCTCAGAAAGAATGAAAAGCTTTACAGTCACTAAGTAAAATGAGGGGAATTGTATTTAAACCATCAGATAAAGGAAATAAGCTTGTTGTTATGCACTATTCACAGTATCTTAAAATGTGTGAAGACCATCTAAATGACAATAATGTTTATGAAAAGACAAAACTTACTGTATACAATGACTCAGTTTTTGAATATACTGAATTATTAAAGAAGGGTGAAAGGCTAGGCTATTTTTCAGTAACGGACATCAAGAAGAAATTTAGTATAGAAGGTTGTGGAATGGCCTTATTCTACTGCCTTCCAAAGATACATAAAAATTTAACACAACCCCCTAGGAGACCAATTGTCTCAGGGTTGTAATTACTTTTTACATAATATAGGTCTTTTTTTACATAGTTTTTTGTTACCCATAGTTAAAACCTTGCCTTCCTATATTTGTGATGTTTTTGACTTTGTAGACAAAATCAAGAATGTGAGGTGAATGATCGTATGTACTGGGTGACTCTTGATGTCAAGAGCCTCTATACGAACATCAGACATGAGTTCGGTATGGAGGCTGTCAAATTCTTTTTGGGTGATTACCCAGTTACTGAATATATTCTAGAACTTATTCATTTTTGCTTAACACATAATTTTTTTGAATTTAATAACAGTTTATACAGACAAAAACAAGGAACAACCATGGGGGCAGCTTTTGCCCCCATGTATGCAAATTTGGCCATGGGGCTCTTTGAATTTGAGTATCTGTACAGAAATTATTTTTTTCGTAAGCATGTCATTAGGTACTATAGGTTTATAGACGATTTAATTTTTCTGATACAGGATGGTGAGGCATTAGTTGAGAATTTCATTTCAGAATTACATAGAAATAGATTTTCATTAGAATTTGATGGTTTTAGAATGGGTACAACTATTTCCTTTTTGGATATTGTATTGAATATTAAAGATGGTAATAGTTTGGAAACATCAGTTAACAGAAAATTTGATGAAGGCACACAATATGTGTATGGTGATAGCTGTCATCCTCCTCATACACTAGAGGCTTTGCCCGTTGGTGAAATACTGAGAATTTCTAGATTATGCAATAATGAGTGTGCCTTTAAGAGAGAACTGAATATAACTGTGGGGATGTTTAAGCAGAGGGGGTATAGTAATGAATTGATTGAAAGAAGTTATAAAAAGTTCTTTGACAACAGCTGCAGGAAGATAAGAAATAATAGACATAGAATATGCACTACTGCGTCCAGTTCTGAAATTAATAGGCAATGTGACATTTTGTATTTTGTCACTACTTATGGATGTTTTAGTGCTGAAATTGTGAGGTTGGTTAAATATTATTGAGAATATTTTGTTTCCCTTAGTAATGTGTCTTTGTGGTTAGATAGGAGGTTAGGGTTTTCTTATAAAAGAGGTAAGAATATTAAAAATTTTTTGGTGAAAAGTAAATTCTTTTTGCCTTCTATAAGTCTAGAACGGAGTATACTTTCTAGTGGAACTTTTAAGTGTGGCAAATGCAAGGCATGTAATTTTATAGTTAGAAGGTTTTCTTATATAAATAATGTTGTTTTTAATACATGTAATTTTTTTACTTGTAATTCTGAAGGTGTTATTTATGCACTTAAATGCCCATGTAATAAATTTTATATTGGTGAAACTAAAAGGGCATTTAAAGTTAGACTAATGGAACATGCCAGAGATATTAACAACAAAGAAGGAAGTTCTGTGGCTATACATTTTAAAAAATTCCATGACGGTAAAAATGAGGGGCTTCAAGGCACAGTCTTGGAAAAAATAAATGTGTCTTGTTTTGATGCTCTCAATATTAAACATTTGTTATCTAAAGAAGCCACTTATATTTTAAAGTTTGGTACTTTATACCCTCAGGGTTTAAATGAAGACTTGAACTGGAGGGTACTAATTTAATTTTATTTTTGATTGTTGTTAATTAATTATTCAATTAGTCATTGAGAGTATATATATATAAGGTTCATGTTTTTTAAGTTCTTTACTCCTTGAAGGCTACGGCTGAGACGTCAGAGGAATAAAGCGTATTTTCTCCAGATTTGTGGGTCACTTTGTGGTTGTTTTTTTACTTCATTCCTTTTGGTGCTTGTCGTTGCATTTAGCCTCCTTGACTGGTTCTGCTACTACTCTCTTGGATCAAGATGAGTCTCAGAGCCATAACCGCACTGGATCTGGAATGGGGCCGGGGTCCACTCCAGTGTAGTTGGAGCTATCCTTGCCCCTCAGAGCTTCTGCACTAGATAGCTCGAGTCCGACTCCATCCTCTAGACACAGATCCAGGCAGTGTTGGAGCTTGGTTGTTCAGAGGTTTCAGCCTCAGTCCGACCTGCTACATCTTCTCTCGGTCTGTCTGCCTTTGATGTACTGGAGATGGCTTTCTCTCGACCGAGAGATTTGATTTCTGTCTCATCCTTGGAGCCAACTTCCCTTCCTCCTTCTGGTCTGAGCTCTGATAATGTCAGACCTACTGCAGAGGAACAGCTGGTACCATCTAGCATCCAGACAGTCCCCATCGGGGAACTTCCTTTCTCTTCAGATACCTCCCCAGATCATCCCACTGAGGAGGTTCCCCAAAAGAGAATGTGCAAAAGGGGGCACATAGATTCCCTCTGGGGTCTGTCGCTGAAGATACGGACTTCAAGAAGGGGAAGGGTCCCCCGTATCTCCACCGAATGACATTTAATTTGGAGGCATCCTAGAAATTGTTAAGCAAACAGGTGGATGATCTTCAGATAATCCCTCCCCAGAGAAGTCAGTTTTTCTGGAAGCTTTTGGTTCTGGCCCATATGTGTCTTGAGCGACTCCCCCAGCAGATGAGCTTGTCAATTTAATCTCCCACTGGGCATGGAAGGAACTTGACTCTGTTGAGTCAGTTCACTGATGCACAGTACAAATTTGGAGCCACTGAAGGACAGACCACATTGGAGCAAAGGAGTGCCTCTTGATGCCATAGTTCTAGTGGCAGCCATGAAGATGGAACTAGTGGATAAGAGTTCCTCTGTCCATCCCCCTAACAGAGAGTCCAGGGAGTTGGACAGGTTTGGAAGGCTTATATTTGCTTCAGCAACTTTTGCCTTAAGGTCCCTGAATTATATAGCACACTTCATAAGATTACAGAAGGATTTGACCAAGGAACTCTCCAAATACTTGTCAGAGTCTGTGATTGTAAAGGACTACAAGTGGTCCTCTTCACAGCTGCTTACTCTTTTTTCCATTTCCAGTGTTTCCATGAGGTTAATATCCACGCTGCAGAGGGTACCACACAGGTGTCTTGTTCAGGCATAGCCGTTAGGAGCTATGCCTGGATGTGATTATGTAACTTTGCAGAACCTTTAATGTCTTTTTCATCAGTGCTCCCTTTGATGGATCTTCTGTGTCTGGCACTTTTGTAAAAGAAACTGTTGGAGTGAACAGGATGGAAAGACCCTGACTGCCATAGGGATACACTTTTCTGCTCCTCAGCGATCCTTTTCCTGGTAGCAAGGAGGAGGTAAAAAAAATGAAGTTCTATAAATCCCAAGGATCTTTCAGGATTCACGCCGGGACAAGTCCTCCACAGGCAGAGAGGAGAGTTCAAATGGAAGACACCATCCTTGTGGCGGGGGGGGGGGGGTCCTGCAAAACCAGGATTTCTTAGACTCTTTTTCAGATAGACCCTTTCAGCACTCCTGAAGGGTTGCCTGACTGCCCACCTCCGGAAACAGTCGAGGGGCACTTGTCTTTGCACCCAGAAGTCCGGGCTTCTATAAAAAAAGATTCTAGGGTGCTAAAAATAACATCCAGAGGTTATTTCATACCATTTTTCCAGTTTCTCCCAAACAAAAGAAGAAAGCTTCTCAACGTCTCACCCAAAGAGAAGCTGCAGCTCGGGATATTCAAAAGCTGCTAGACAAAAAGAGTCATCCAGGAGGTTCCCACCAGATCAAAGAGGATTCGAGACTTACTCAAGGTTCTTTTTACTTCCAAAAAAGACGGGACCTGAGACCAATTTTGCATCTAACCAACCTGAACCAATATGTGAAGAAGTCAAAGTTCCAAGTGGTCAGGGTTCAGTCCACTCTGCCCTTTTTACACAAGGATGATTGGATGTGCTCTATTGATCTTCAGAATGCATACTGTCACATCAAGGTGACTACATGATCATGAAGATTTCTGTGCTTTCTGCTGGGAGCCAGTCTTTATCAGTTCAGGGCCTTGCCCTTTGGTCTCAGCATAGTCCCCAGCATGTTTACCCAATGTACACAAGTGGTAGCAGCTCACCTGAGACTGCCAGAATTCCGACTGTTTCCATTTCTAGACTACTGTCTCCTCCCTGCCCCAACAAAGCATCTCTTAGAACAGTCCAGGGACTATTTGCTCCAACTTTGTCAAAGATTAGGCATTTCAGTCAATGTCTCCAAATCTCATCTAAAGCCTGTACTGAGCCTGGAGTTCAGAGGGGCCCAGCTGAACACAGCAAGTCAGATAACCTCCCTTCCTACATATCGTGTAGACACAATCAAGATTCAAGTGCAGCAAATTTTTGTTTATCCCTTTCTACCAGCCAGACTTTTCCTTCAGGCTCTAGGTTTCATGGCATCTGCCATAACCTTAGTTCCTTTGGCCCGTTTTTCTGTACGTGATTTCCAGTGGGACTGTAGCTGTTTAGTGGTCTGTTCTGCATCACCCTCTGTCCTTCCAAGTTAAACTTATTCAAGTATGCTAGCATCATCTTCATTGGTAGATTCAATTGAAAGAAGTTTACTTAGGCCATCCCTTTATTCTGCCTCATCTAGTAGCCATGGTAACCATTGATGCCTCCCAATTAGGGTAGGGGCATTTCTTTGGATGAACAGTCCAATGCACATGGTCTCCCCAAGAGACCATTTCATTTGTCAGTGTTCTAGAGATTAGAGAGGTTCTACTGGCACTGCAAGACTTTCAAGATGTTCTCCTGTAGGGACTATTGCAATACAAACCAAAATGTCTGTGGTCTGATACATCAGCAAACGGGGGGACCCTGTCTTACCCTCCTTTGTCGAGAGGCAATGAGGTGTGGAAGTGGGTGAGCTCCTCCAACTGCTTTCTTATGGCAATGCACATACTGGGGAAATCCAGCACACTAACGGGCAAACTCAGCAGATCCATTTTATTCCTCATGAGTGGTTTCTAAATCAGTCAGTGGCGGAGAGGATTTTCCATTGTTGGAGCCAGCCATGCTGCGATCTGTTTGCATCTCTCCACAGCAACAAGTGCAGGAGGTTCTTAGCCCTAAACCCCCTCAGGGGGAATCACCAAGTGATGCTGTAGTCCACATTTGCCCCTCTGGTCTTCTTTATGTGTATTATCTCTGATTCCCAAATTCTTACAGAAAGCACTTCAGTTGAAGAGCTCAGTTATTCTCATTGCCCCCTTTTGGCCTCACCAAGTGTGGTTCTCCTTCCTTTGGGCTCACCTTTGATGTCATCCATGGATACTGGACCTGCGTCCAGACCTTCTCTTGCACCCCTTTAGGATGAAATATTCCAATATTCCAGGTCTCAAACTAACTGGATGTTTTCTCCAATTTCATTGATAGCTGGACAGCCCAAGCTTTCCTTTTCAGTCCAACAAATACTTCTGTCTTCTCAGGAAGATTCTCCAAGGAAGATCTACAAGAGTAAATGGGAAAGATTTTCAATGTAGGCTTTTCAGAAGGAACTTGATACTTTCATTGCTCCTATACTTATGGTTCTGGAATTTGTAGAATCTATTTTTTAGGATGGTGCTAATTTTCTACAGTCAGAGTACAATTAGCAGCCATATCTAATTTTCACTTGGGGAAAAAGCTTCCTCTTTAGCTTCTTCCAAATTGTGGAAGGCTTTTCTAAAAGGCACCTGCTTACTTAGACCTTTAGTGAGAAATCCATCACCTCCTTGGGACTTAATAGTCATAGTTCAAGGATTGACCCAAAAACCTTTTGAACCATCAGCCAAATCTGATTTCAAATTTTTGTTGTGGAAAACAGCATTCCTAGTAGCTTATTACTTCCGCGAGATGGATTTCTGAACTCCAGGTTCTATCTTCCAAATCCCCTTACATTGTATTTCATAAAAACAGACTCCTTACAAAACAACCCATCCTTCTTACCCAAAGTAGCGTCTGAATTAAATGTCAATCAAACAATTCATTTGCCTGTCTTCTTACCTGGCTTTTCAAATAAGGGAGTATACATGCTGCATATTTTAGATGTAAATAGACAGTTGCGTTTTCATCTACCTAGGACAGAAGATATCAGGAAGCTGTTTATGCCTTTCTCACTGAACAGTCTGGGATCTCTAGTCTCTAAAATTACTTTGGCCAAAAGGATTTCTGATTACATTTCTTTTGTATGTACTCAAAAATGCTTCCCCTATCTAAGCCTCCCAAAGCACATTGTACTAGGTACATGGCAACGTCTTCCACCTTTTGGTCTAGAATGTCCATTGATAACATTTCTGCAGCAGCTGCTTGGTCTAATGCTCATAGTTATACTGTTCATTACAAACTAGATTTGACTTTTAGAAGTAGAGCTGCTTTTTGTTCAGCAGTTCTCCGGAATATCCTTCCATGAGGGCCACCCAAGATTCATGTTGCTTGGAACTCTGCTCCATATGTTGAGGAAAAACAAAAAAGGACAACATCAGATATTAAAGTTATGTACGCACCATAACTATGCATCTGTGTTGTCCATTTTCATTCTTCATCAACTTCCCACCCTCCTTCCCCCTTCCTTTCATCTCCTGGAGTGACATGGTGGATATTGTAGAACCTTTTGTTGCATGTTTGAGCCCCAGTTTACTGTTCCTTCCTTCTTCCTGCTCTGTCTTAGGATCTGTAAGGCAGAAAACTCAATCTGAGTCATTGTTAGTTGACTGGGCACTGTAGGTAGAGGGAGGAGTTCAAGAGTTAGTTGGATCCTAAGTTTAGTGCATGCGGCCAAGTTGGATCTGAGGTCAGATCAGGTACTCATACTTTGAGGAAGAATGAAAATGGACAATGCAGATGCATAGTTATGGTGAGTACATAACTTTATTTTTTTTTTCAGCAATAAATGTTTCAGCTTGTCTTTAGAAGGCTGCAGATTTTTTTTCTTTTTTGTTTTCATAGAGGCAAGCAGATGAAAGGGTAATAAAAAGCCAGAACACTGGTTTCTTCAAGGCTAAAAGTTAATGTTTTCTGAAAGCATGCAAGTTGTTTTTCATGTCTCAGAAAGGAGTAAAACAAACAAAAAAAATAAAAACAGCGACACTAATTAATATAAGTAGAAGCAAGAAGTAACGTGTCTTAGCATGGATAGCCTCAGTTTTAGGTTATTTAAGGCTAGTGTTTGCAGCTGTCTATTTGGGACAGTTGTTTTTTTAGGAGGGTTAAACTGTTATTTGAAGATGTACATAGTTTTGTGTGCTTGTATTAAGTTTACAGGTTATGGGGGTGTTATGGGAGTGTGTTTGTTTTTTGTGTAAAGGTAAAACAAAAATTATTGTAAAATGTGACATAGGTTCCAGCATTGATGATAAGAAAAAAAACTGTCTAAAGGATTAACCTGACAAACATTAGTGAGGGCCTGCATCATAAAAGCTGGAAATAGACATTTAATAAAGCTGTCATATACAGTTGGTGAGAATAATGACTTCTTATCATAATGCTGACACTTTCCATATTATCTTGAAATGTGAATAGTCTTATATGTGTAGACAAAAAGGAAAGAGTATTTAACTATAAATATTAAGAAATGCAGATAGCAATGCTACAGAAGACACATTTGGAAAGAAATCCGCAGAATATCAGGGTCAAAGGAAAAGAGTAGCACTTATATTAATTGCTAGAGGAGCTCCAGTAGCGATATAGGATGTAAAAAAGGATAATTACATATTTGTGGTAGTAAGGTGCTACTGGCAAGAGATTAGGATTATGCTGGCATATATTTATATTCCACCTAAAACTGCTATTATGAAGCTTAAAGAATTGAGAGAAATAATCAGGTTTCATCAGGAAATATCACTTAAAGTTTGGGAGTGGAATTTGATTTGCAACAGTGAAGAACTCTGAGAGAATTTGCATTTTATTCCCTAAGGTACAATAACTGGGCTAGACATGGCAGAAATTTTATTTCACAAGAACATTTGCATTTAATTGAAAACATTTACACACACCCAATAACTATTTCAGATTGTGCACTAATAATTGCTAAGATAAAAAAGCAGGGTAATGAAGTAAAGATGAGACATTGGCACTTCCCCACCTACATGTTAAAAAGAGAGGAATTTAAGAAAAGGGTAATGGAAATTATTTGGGAATTATTAGGGAGGATAGAAAGCACTCCAGAAGTTATAGCTAGTGAATGGAATAAAAATAAAAATCATTGGAAAAGGCAACATAAAGACAAACTAAATAAAATAAGACTAGGCACCCTGGTAAATCACACAATAAGTTCCATACTCATACAAACGGCCAGCAAATGAAGACATATAAAAAGTCGAAAAACTTTTATTAAACAAATAGGTTAAGCGCTTTCATCCCTCTAAACCAGTAAACTGGAACTTCATCAGTACAGACTACTAGTCAAACAATCCTACATTTATAGCAGTTAAAAAACACTAATTATTCTATTAAGACTATTAAGTCAATTAAAAATGAACCAGATTGTTACTGAAAGAGACATATACATGATTATATACCATACATCTCTTAAAACACAAATTAAATATAAATAATCTCAAAATATAAAAACACAATAATTTATTTACATTAAATATCTATTTAAGGCTAAGAAACAACATTTTTTTGTTAAAGAACAATTTATGTTAAAGAACTAAAGCCATTTTCTTCAGAACAGGTAAAAGTGAAACACATTCATTGATCCCTGGTGGAATATTGGATTTTAATTTAGTAATCAAGAACTATTATTTAATATATATATATATATATATATATATATATATATATATATATATTTTTTTTTTTTTTTTTTTTTTTTTTTTAAATAATAGTTATAATAGCTAAATAATAGCTATATAAAAAAAATTATCTCAACTCACTTAAAAGTTCCCACCACCCTCCCCTTGGGTTAATTGGTAGCAGTTTTAAAATACCAAACCTAAACTTAGTGAAACCTGAACACTGTAGAGAGTGCTTATATAGGGAATTGTTGATATTACCTTTGGAAATTACATATGTATGTTCATAAATTCTAGTCCTGAGCTTTCTTTCAGTTTTGCCTACATAGTAGCTACCACATGTTTTACAAATAGAGATATAGACCAACCCTCTAGTGTTACAATTACCTCTAACCAACTTAACTGGAAAATAATTTTTTAATGAAATTGTATCAGTACCCAGTATATATGGACATTGCCTACACATGCCACATTTCATTGGACCTCTAGTTACCAGCTGTGTAGGAAGTTATGTATGTTCATGCAGATACTTCATATGAGTATGAAGCTTATTGTGTGATTTACCAGGGTGCCTAGTCTTATTTTATTTAGTGAATAGGATAAAATGAGAGTAGAGTTTAAAATCGGGTAGGATAAAAAGTCATATGGTTAGGAAGTAACAAGAATTATTTAGAGGGGTTGAAAAAGGTGAAAGTATTACAGAATAATCTGAATGTCGCAAAAGAAAGAAGTACAATTACAGAGTGCTAAAAAAAATAGGGAGTACCTGGATAATATGCATGAGTTTAGCAAAATAGCTGTTAAATAACTGTATTTTTTTTTATAATAGCTCCAGAGCACAAAAATTTTGGTGCAAGGATTTAGGCAACAGAAAGTAGAAAGGATTGTTGCCAGACTTGGCCTATAACAAGAAAAATAACCAGAGGTCCTGTAGAGGTATTAGATATATTTCAGAAATTTTATGAGAATTTGTATAAAGCAGAGAATTGGGGAAATCAAGAAAAAGCACAAATTGAAATATTTCTGGAAGTCTTAAATGTGCCAAGGTTGATGATGCTCAATTAACGGTTAAGATAACAGATGAGATAAAACGTCTCCAGGAGTAGATGATATTCTGGTGGAAGTTTGGAATCTAGGAAGGAAGAAAAATAACAATCCAGAAGGTTTTGTTTTATAGTATTTTAAAAGGAGGGGAAGCACCAACATTGTAGAAGAAAGTCACGGTGGCTGTAATACCTAAAGATGGTAAAGACCCATCAGAGCCTGCTTCATATGCTCCCATTTCAATTTTAAACCATGGTTATAAAGTATTTTTGTCTGTAATGACTAAAAGAATGTCATAGGAGTTGCCAAGATTGATAGATATGGATTACTGTAGTATTGTGAAGGTAAGGCAAGCATTTGACAACATTATTAGAACAGTGATGATCCAGGAGAAGCAGAATGTGAAAAAATAGTGCTGCTGTTGATGGGTCTTGATGCTCAGAAAGCATTCAACAGAGTAAGCTGGGATTTTATGAGTAGGGCAGTGGAAGCATTGCATTTCCTGATACAATAGTAAGGTTAGTTAGGAGGATATATGAAAGATTGGAGGGAAACATTCTTGTGGGAGGGTTCCTCTCTGATAAGTTGTGTCTGAACAGAATAACCAGGGAGGGGTGTCCTCTTTCCCTCTTGTTATTTGCATTATATTTAGAACTATTGTGAAAGAAAATAAGGAACTTGGAAATTCAAGGGTATAACTGGCATGGTATTTAAGAAATGCTGGCTTTATTTATGTTGGCAGGTGATATTTTTTGCACCTGACAAAACCAGAAAAGGATGTCTTAGTGTTGTGGAGCATTCTGTGACAGTTCCAGGTTGTTTGGGGAGGATATAAAATTATTGAAGATAAAACAAAGGCTATAGTTGTAAACTGTGTACTCATTTGTGAATTGGTTCATCAATGCCCATATTTATGGGGACATGATAAAATGAAGTTTTTAGGATTATGGGTAAAAATGCTTTAGTTATGGCAGCTAAGGATATGTGAGAAGAGACTAAACAAAAGATAATGCAAAAAAAATGAGAAATTGGAAGCCCTTATCTATTGCTATGGATAGCAAGGTACAAACAGTAAATTTTTTTTTTAGTCCCTTTAGTTTTATACACAGGTTAGACATATTTTTATCAATCAGAAAAGAAGTTGTGGATAGTAATTAATAAAAGTTTGATGATTTCTTGTGAGGGGAGGAGGGCAAGAATCAAGTGGAATAAGTTGATTCTTCCAATAGAACAAGTATATTTAGGATTACCTGATTTGTAGGGATATTTTAGAGCTACACAGTTAGGGCTCTTGCACGTAACACAAGCAGAAAATTACAACTGGGGGATCTCTGTGAATGAAGGCACCTTATGCTGTTTTGCATCTGGTCATTTTTAAATGTTCTTTAGTTTGGCTTTGCAAGACAAGTGTGCATATGTGTCTGTGTGAATTAAGTTGGAATACTTTGGCAACTGTGTGTTTGTGTGAAACAAATTTGAAGTATGTGACTGGCTTTTATTATTGTTATTTTTTTACACAGCCACCTGAGAAGGACATAATCAACAATAGCTATAATTGCTGGGTTTGGGGGAAGTCTGTGGATAAAAATGACTGGCCATGCTGAGCTGATAAACTTTTTTAAAGTAATTAGTATGTCTTGTGTAAACCAAACTTGAGTACTTTACTGTGACCATTTGTATCACAATCAATGATATGTGTACACAGTTGATAAAGTGGCCATAACTGATGAATATGGATATTGGTGGATTATAGTAACCTCAGTATGAGTGGCCGTTTATGGCTGAAGTGTTCTGAAATGGGTATTTTTTTCATCATCAGTCCATACATTTTGTTCTACTACTACTTCTTATTTCAGCTTTTTCCAGGTTAGGTGTCGCCACAGCAGATCACCTGTCTGTTCATGATTGGCAGTAGAGTTTTACGGTGTCAGACATTTTGTTCTACTGCTTACTGGAAAAAGTGTTCAACGTTGCAAATTTGAAATGCATTCTAACAAGTGATGTATTAAACAAGAAATATAATTTAAAACTCTCAGAAAGATGAATCAAAGAACACATGCATTTATGCATGGCCCTAAAAATGCATGTAGGGGACCCCTGGTTTAAAAACAGTCTAGTGCACAAGGGACATTTAATCTGCCACTGGCCAGATGCATTTTCACCAAATGTGTATTTTAGTGCATTTTCAGTGAATGTGAGTTTCAAGGGAAGAGAAGTTTACTGTTGCTCATAATAAGTCTGTTTTCAATGTGAGACTGTTTTGTTTAGCAAATTGCCATCAGTGTTTGTGCTATAAAATTTTGAAATAAAATGTTTAAATTAAATCCAAATCTCTGTAATCACTGTAAATCTAAAGAAGAAAATAGTATGCACACCTACAGGTTTTAACACTGTTTATGGTAGATGGGGAGAGACGGACAAGTAATGGGACTTTAGAATGGCTGTATGTAGGGTTTGAGCTGGTCCACTACCCTGCCTAGGTCCCCATTTAAACATGATTCAGCTCTGACTGCTGAACCAGTTAGTGTGTGGGTACATAATGTATGGCTATAGCCTTCATTTCATCTTCATTAATTTTATATACAAAAAGACTTGAAACTGTCTCAAAATGTTCCACAACACTGAAATGTCATTTCTGGATTTATCGGGTACAAAATACTATCATCTACAAGTAAAGCCAAATTTTGATTATCTACCAATTATATCCTTGAATTTGGGTCCCTTACTTTCTTTGACAAATGGCTGTAAATATATAGTACATAACAAAGGGGAAAGAGGATATCCCCCGCCTGGTTCCTCTGTTCAAACGTAACTTATCAGAGAGGAACCCCAGCCCACGTTAATTCTTGCCTCTGCTCCTTCACATATTCTCCTAATTAACCTTATTATTGTATCAGCAAATGCAAATACTTTCATTTTTTATTTACAAAATTCCAGCTTACTCTGTTGAATGCTTTCTCTGCATCAAGACAAACTAACAGTGATATTTCCTTACTTTCTTCTTTTTTCTGGATCATCATTGTTCTGTTAATGTTGTTATATATTTGCCTTCCCTCTACAAAACCACATTTATCCATTTCTATCAGTTTTGGCAACACCTTTGCCACTCTTGTAGCTAGTTTAGGCATAAACACTTTATAATCCTGTTTTAAAATTGAAATGGGTATATTTGAAGCTGGGTCTGATGGGTCTTAACCGTCTTTAGGCAATAAACCCACCACAGCTTTCTTCCACGTTTTTGATGTTGCCCCTCCTTTTAAAAATACTGTGAAATAAAAGCCTCCAGATCTTTATCACTTTTCCCCCTAGCTCCCAGACTTCCACAGGAACATCATCTGTTCCTGGAGACTTTTCTGAAGATTGATCATACATCACTATTTTTATCTCATTTCCTCCTATGTTAACTGTTCGTTGCTTAGCCTCATCTGTCTCTAATCTTGGCATAATTAAGTCTTCCATAAATATTTCCAGTTGTGTTCTTTCTTGATTTCCACATTTATCTGCTTTATACAAGGTTTCATAAAATGTCTGGAATATCTCTAACACCTCTACAGGATCTTTGCTTATTTTTCTTATTCTAGCCTCCCTAAGTTTGGTGACAACCTTTTCTACTTCATTGCCTAAGTCATTATGCTAAATGTTTTTGTGCTCTGGAGTTATCAAAAAATAGTTGTGTAACAGCAATCTTTCTAAATTTATGCATATTATCCAGATTCTCCCTTATTTTCTGTTTAGTACTCTGCATTTGTGCCTCTTCTTGTTCTGTGAGATTCCCTTATTCTGCAGTACTTTAACCTTTATCAGCCCCTCTAAGTAATTCCTATTACTTCTTAGCCATATCTCTGTTTTATTTTTACCCTGTTTTTGAAATCCATTTAATTTTATCCCACTCATTCGCTATATCTTCTGAAAATATTTTTATATTCCTTAGTAACTCGCAGGTAATTTCCACTACCCATTCCTTAAATTCCTTTCTTTTTAACAGGTAGGTGGAAAAGTGCCAGTGTCTAATTTTTACCTCATTACCCTGCATTTGTATTTTAGTTTTTATTGATGCTTGATGTGAAATAGTTATTGGATATGTGTAGAAGCTGTCAGTTGCATGCACATGTTCTTGTAAAATATAATTTCTATCTAGTCAAAGGATCATAGGTTACCAGGCTAATGGCCCCATGGCCATTACAAGCCTAGCCAAGTTCAACCCATGTTACCAAGGGTGTCTGGGTCAAGCAGACACTAAAATCAGCACCTATTGCCCCTAAGAGGGACACAGGTGGAACCCTGGGATGAATTTCTGGTTACCCATCCAGTTGTCCAAATAGGGCCAAAGAGGGGCTTTATTTAACATGAATAGGAGGCTTGTTCCAAAGGTGGGGCAACTTCGCTGAGACAAATCTGTCTTTCCAGCAAGTTCTGTTGATATCACATACCAGGTTAATGTCTTTTGAGTGAGTGACCCCTGTGCCATTTGACTTGTGAATGTGCAGCTTTTCCATTAAAGCTGGGTCAGAGATTGCTTTATATGCAAGGCACAGGTCGCCTCTGAGCAGTCTGTATGGCACAGAGTAAAGTGACAGTGATTTCAGCTTATCCACATAAGACAGATCTTGAAGACCTTGAATTTTTTTTTTTTGTAAGGAGCCTTTGTGGTCTCTTCAATTGCTGCGCAGGTGTTTGGAAAAGACCATACCAAGGGGAGTGTTGTACTCTATTATTGGCCTGGCAAGGGAATAGTACGGGGGGGGGTTATAACCTCTTTTACTGGAGACAATGCCCTTATTTATGAGATGAGCAATATAAAATGCCCTTCTTAGCACTGTGGAGACATGGTGATTGGAGTTAAAGTTGCTGTAGACCTGTGTATCCAGATCTCTTACCACTGACTGTGTGCTTAGGGTATTGCTATTGATGTGGTAGTTTGCAGGAACATCACCCTTGCCGAAGGGGATGATAATACATTTTTTGCATTAAATTTAAGGCCATGACTTTGGCACTAGTCATTAGTCTGCCTAAGACCTCCTTGTAGGATGGCAACATCACTAGAGGTTTCAGTGATCGTTCCCAGTGTACAGTCATCAGCAAACTTTGTCAGCCACAGTCCTTTAGTTTTAGCCTGTACTTTGGAGAAGTAGATTACAAACAGTAGGGGTCCCAGAACCAATCCTTGTGGGACACCACTGGTTATGGGTCTTCTAGAGGAGGTGGAGTTCATGAATTCTATCAACGAGTCAATTTGCAACCCACCTGACAAGCTCACCCAGCTGGGTATCAACCCATATATTGTCAATGATGCCTGAGTGGGGGATTGTGTCAAAGGCCTTGGCTAACTCTAGCTAGGCAGTATGTACAGATTTGCCATCATCTAGGGTTTTGCTGACCGTCTCAAAGAAGTCCACCAAGTTTAACAGGCATGATCTACCCTTGAAAAATCCAAACTGGATGGGGTCAAGCTTTTGGAGATTTCTTATATCTTTATTAATAAGCTCCATGAAG
This sequence comes from Protopterus annectens, assembly GCF_019279795.1. Taxonomy (NCBI): domain Eukaryota; kingdom Metazoa; phylum Chordata; order Ceratodontiformes; family Protopteridae; genus Protopterus; species Protopterus annectens. The sequence continues at coordinate 1,991,842,389 of NC_056739.1, forward strand.
ATTCATTTCTTGGCCTTGCAGATAAGGCTGGTCAGGCTAATGGGTCTGTAGTTTCTGGGCTCCATGGATGCACCCCACTTTTTGCAAAGGGGTGACAGTAGCTGTTTTCCATTCTTGTGGGACAAAGCCATTGATTAGGCTGCGATTGAAAGGCGTGCCCAATGATGATGCTAATTCCTGTTTTAACCCATGTAGAACACAGCCCAGGATGGTGTGTGATCCTATAGAGGCAGCGTTTTTGGCCATGGAGATGGTATTTAAGACCTGCTCCTTGGAGATACTAGGTGGGGGACAGGTGTTAGGGATGCTTTGGGGTATATGTGGTGGGGGCAGGGGAGTGAAGTTTACACTGAACCTGTCAGCCAGCAGGTTTGCTAAATCCACATGTTCTGTATGTGTAGTAGCATTAACTATGAGTTCAGTACAAATCTGGGACCTTACCTTTTGAGGTTACAGATGGGAGGCTAATTTCAATTCATAGTTAACTTTGGAGGACTTCAGTAGGAGTCTTATTTGCTTGCTTAAGTTGAGGAGGGAGTGTTTGTAGGTTTGAGACAGTTCCTTCCTACTCTTAGACAGCAAGTTCTTCCTCCTATTGTATAGCTTATTAATGGCAGTTATCCACCAGGCAGGTTTGTTTTTTATTAAAGCTCTTGCTTTGGTTCTATCAGGTACGGCATAGTTGTCTGTTCCATGAGTTGGAGTAGGGGCTGTGAAGCTATTTATGCTGTCACATAAAAGGTTGTAATTGGCCTTGGAGAAGTTTTTTAATCTAGTTGTTGCTAAGGGAAGTTTTCTTCTATAGTTACTTCTAGTGGGTCTGTTTTGTGGTCAGATCTCACTAGGCATGCCCACATAGTGGGGGTGGTGCAGCAGTCCCCCATGTTGATAAGCACCAGATCTAGGATGTTTGAGCCCCTTGTGGGTGTATCAGTCAGCTGGTCCAGAGCATTGGAGTTAACAAAGTTAGTTGACTGGGCACTGTGGGTAGAGGGAGGAGCTTGAGAGTTAAAGTTGGATCCTAAGTCTAGTGCATGCGGCCAAGTTGGATCCGAGGTCAGATCAGGTACCCATACTTTGAGGAAAAATTAAAATGGACAATGCAGATGCATAGTAATGGTGAGTACATAACTTTATTTTTTCCTTCAGCAATAAATGTTTCAGCTTGTCTTTAGAAGGCTGCAGATTTTTTTTCTTTTTTGTTTTCACAGAGGCAAGCAGATGAAAGGGTAATATAAAGCCAGAACACTGGTTTCTTCAAGGCTAAAAGTTAATGTTTTCTGAAAGCATGCAAGTTGTTTTTCATGTCTCAGAAAGGAGTAAAATAAAAACAAAAAAAAAACAGCGACACTAATTAGTATAAGTAGAAGCAAGAAGTAACGTGTCTTAGCATGGATAGCCCCAGTTTTAGGTTACTTAAGGCTAGTGTTTGCAGCTGTCTATTTGGGACAGTTGTTTTTGTTAGGAGGGTTAAACTGTTATTTGAAGATGTACATAGATGTTCTTCATACCACATTGCTGCAGTCCTAACACTTGGGTAGTCCGCTGTCCCAGTCGGCCCGAATACCAAAGTATATGGCTGACGTCGGTCAAGGCGCATTAGTCTGACGTCAGGACGTCAGGGTACAAATGCGCATGACCGACGTCATATCCTCAGTCTTTTTTGCCGCATGGTCCGATGCAGAAGCAGTTTTGCGAGTGCAGGTTGGCGTTCTGAAATTTTCTGAAGTCGGAGTTTCAGACCGAATCAAAGTTGGCTAAGTACCCGTTAGAATATTTTGGTTTTTCTTGCCTCAGTATTTAACCGGATGTCAGAAAAAGTGAATAACTGTATTTCTTGTGGGAAACAGATACCTCATAGGGATTACCATACCTTGTGTATACCTTGTTTAGGGCCTGAGCACAACGTTGTTGGATGTCGCTCTTGTGCTAGATTTAACAAACGCACTATAAAGAGAAGGTTAGACTGTGCCAGGTTAGTTTTTGGGAAGCGTTGTAATTATAAAATGCCGTCGGATGTTCCGACGCCGCTTCCAAAAGCGCAAGGACAAAGCAGCAAAGCCTAGGTTGGAAGAACTGTCAGTCCCGGACGTCGGTTCTTTAGAAGGCTCAGTGGAGCCGGAGGTTCTGCCAGAAGTTTCTTTGGAGTCTCAGGGAGAGACTTTACTGTTACAAGATGTGTCTTCTCAGGAGGTAGGCCAGGCTGAAGGGGCTTCTCAGGTGGCTGTTCTCCCCTCTCTTCCTAAGGTGGTTAGGCCCTCCCCTTCTGTTTCCAAGGCTTCTTTGAGAGGCAGGCCAGGTTTAACTTCAGTGGGGGTCTCTCCTAGTTCTTCTGGATCTTTGCCTAAGAAACATATGCTTAAAATGGCAGAAGATTTGATTACTATGATTAGAGGTTCTATGCCCCCTCCTGATAAGAGGCCTAGGGTGGAACCTGAGCTTGAGAGTTTTGAGCAATGTTCGGAGGCTTCTGAGTCTTCGGCTGAAGACTTGCAGGAGTTTCCTCCTTATTCTGATTCTGATGTGGATGATTCTACTCCTTGCGCTTCTCCTCCTGAGGATTTCTCTTTTTCAGAGACTCTTCATTCCATGAGGGAGCATTTTAAATGGGAAGGCCAAGATTTCTCTGATTCCAGGAAGAGGCTTAGGGAATTTTTGTTTTTATCCCAGCATAGGCCTTTAGCTATACCTCCTGTTCTGGATGTGGTGGAAGATGTTTTTGCAGAGGCTTCCCTGAACCCTGATTCTTTGCCTCCTGCCCCAGTTAAACCAGATAGGTATTATAGGGTGCCTGAAGCTCATAAGTATCTTTTTAAGAGTCCTAGGGCAGACCCAGAAACTGTTTCTCAAGGGCCTAAAGGTGTTAAGGCTTCTGTTGTTAAAAATCCTGTTCCTCCTGATAAAGAGGCAAGGGCTTTGGATAGATGGGGAAAGAAGGTGTATACTTCTTCCACTTTAGCCATGAGGGCTTTGAATTGCCAGTTCCACATGTTAAAATATCAAAATTATCTCCTTTCACAATTGAAGTCTAAGGTGGATGCTCTGGCGGAAGGTATTGAGTGTAAAGAGTTGCAGGATTTAGTTCATGTGTCTGAACAGGTGGGTAAGCATTCCTTGCAATGTGGTTTTGATGCTGTGCAGGCCTCTTCGAGGGTGGCTGCCACTGGTTCTGTTCTTCAGAGGCACGCCTGGCTAAGGGATCAGAATTTAGCTGAGCATGTTAAGACAAGGATTTTGGATGCTCCGTTACAGTCTGACGTGTTGTTTGGTTCGCCTGTGGAAGCTGTTTTAAAGAAAATGGAGGACAAGGCTAAGTCTATGCAGACTGTTAAAGATTTTTGCAGGTTCAGCCTCCAAGTTTAGTAGAAATTGGCCTACTAAGGGATGGACATATCCTGCTTATGATTCCCAGTCTAGGGGTAGGTCTAGACATGGTAGGGGCAGAGCTCAAGGTTCTTTTAGGCCTAGAACAGGAAGTTCACCTGCTCAGTCTTCTGGTGAGGGCAGGGGTCAGTCCTTTCGTAAACAGACCCAATGACCTGCCTTTTCAGCTGCCAGTGCTTTCTCGTCTGGCAGCACCTTTGGGAGGAAGGCTGGCACTTTTCAAAGAAAATTGGAGTTTAATTACCCAAGACAGATGGGTATTGGATATCATTCACCACGGTTACAGGTTTTATTTCCATACCTTGCCTCCTTTCAAAGGCATGCCAGACATTCCTCCTCTACAAAGAAAAGAGGCTCACAAGCAAATTTCGCTGTTACTCCAAATAGGGGCCATTCAGCCGGTTCCTGTGCCAGAAAGGGGCCTAGGATTTTATTCTCGCCTGTTCCTAGTACCAAAGAAGGGGAACACGTGGAGACCAATTTTGGATTTATCTATCCTCAACACTTATCTGGACATTCCCAAGTTCAAAATGTTGACGTTACAACAGCTTTTACCTCTGCTGGGCAAGGATCACTGGATGGTAACTTTAGATCTCAAGGAGGCTTACCTTCATGTACCTATCAGACTAAGTTGCAGGAAGTATCTGCGTTGAGCTGGGAATTCCCATTATCAGTTCTCTGCATTGCCCTTTGGCTTATCTACTGCCCAGAGTATTCACAAAGGTTCTGGCTCCAGTGATAGCTTACTTCAGGCTAAAAGGAATACAAATCTATCCTTACTTGGACGACTGCCTGATTCTGGCTCAAGAAAAGGAAGACCTTTTACAGCATTTGGAATATGTGATAGCAGTGCTAAGATGCCTGGGGTATTCTGTGAACGAAATAAAGTCCAGTCTAGTACCCTCTCAAGACATGTGCTTTCTGGGTGTGAGACTGAATACAGCAACCCAGATGGCCTTTTTAACCCCGGACAAACAAAAGAATCTTTCCCTTTACTTCCATCAACTATCTCTTCAGTCCGGGCTGACTGCAAGGACAGTCCTTCAAGCCTTAGGGTTCATGGCATCTTGTATTCTGGTGCTTCCCAATGCCAAACTGCATATGAGGAAGCTGCAATGGTATCTCAAAAATGGATGGACATAGCACTGCCAGGATTTGGACACTGTCATTCAAATAATACCTTGCATTCAAAAGGAATTTTTGTGGTGGGCTCAGGAATGTCACCTAAACAAGGGACTCTCTGTGACCCGGCCAGAGGCGAGTCAGATTCTAACGACAGATGCCTCAGACATAGCTTGGGGAGCTCATCTGAATGGAAAGTGGATACAAGACAAGTGGCCTGCCAGACTACAGCATCTACATATCAACATGAAGGAGATGTTAGCAGTCCAGTTTGCATTAATGGCTTTCAAGGAGTTACTTCTTCCAGGGCAGGTGTTGATTCTAACAGACAACACAACTGTCATGTGGTACATCAACAAACAAGGGGAACACATTCTTACCCTCTATGCAGGCAAGCAATGATTTTATGGGAGACTGCGCTCAGCTTGCAACTAACTCTTCAGGCAAGGTTTCTGCCGGAGCACAGAACTCCTTAGCAGATGTGTTAAGCAGACAAATCATGGATCCCCACGAGTGGAAACTGGATCTTCATGTATTTCCGAAATTGACAGTGTCATGGGGTACTCCAGACATAGATCTGTTCGCTTCTCCACTAAACCACCAGCTGCCAAAGTTTTGCACAAAAAGGTTTCATCACACAGCTTGGAAAGTGGATGCTCTTTCTTTCAGTTGGACAAATCTTCATGTGTATGCCTTTCCACCTCTGCCTCTTCTCCCAAAGGTGCTCCTAAAGGTCAGACAAGACAAGCCAAGGATGATTTTAATAGCTCCAGATTGGCCTCTGCAACACTGGTACCCATTACTGAGGAGTCTGGTAAGGAAGCCTCCATGGCCTTTACCTTTGATTACGCACCTGTTGTCTCAGAGGGACGGTCATCTGCTCAATGTCAAGCTTCACTCTCTTCATCTAACAGCCTGGCATATTCTGTTTTGAAACACAGCAGGTCTCAACTTCCTCAACAAGTTTTAAATGTGATTATGGAAGCCAGAAGACCTAGTACAAGGAAAGTGTACGCAGAAAAATGGAAGAGATTTTTATTTTGGAGTGCAGCAAAGAATTTGGAGATTTCTGAGCCTAATTTGAGTGTGGCTCTTCAATATCTGACTGAGTTATTGGACAAAGGTTTGTCTTTCTCTTCCATTAAGATTCATGCTGCAGCAATTTCAGCTCACTATGATTGTGACCCACCATTGTTTTCTCATCCTTTGTTCAAGCAATTTCTTAGAGGGGCAAAGAATATAATACCCCCACGTAGAGCTCCTACTCCTGCTTGGGATCTCAATTTTGTGTTGGAGAAACTTACTCTACAACCTTTTGAGCCTGCGGCTACTGCTGAATTGAAATACTTGTCATGGAAGACTGCTTTTTTGTTGGCCATTACTTCTGCAAGAAGGGTTTCTGAATTGCAGGCCCTTATGGCGGTAGAGCCTTTTTTTCCATAAGGATAGGGTATCATTACGTACTAGTCCTTCCTTTATGCCTAAGGTGGTTTCTAGTGTGGCTTTGAACCAGACTATTCATTTGCCTACTTTTTATGCAGATCCCCAAAATAAGGGGGAAAAGATTTTGCACACTTTGGATGTACACGGGCAGTTGCGTTATTATTTAAGCAGGACTAAGGATTTTAGGCAGTCTCAGCAGTTGTTTGTTTCTTTTGCTTTGAGTTCTCAGGGCAAGCCTGTGTCAAAACAAACTATTTCTAAGTGGATTGGGTTTTGCATTGCATTTTGTTATTCCCATCATGGCAAGGAGATTCCAGCTGGGATTAGGCCTCATTCCACTAGGGCTACTGCCACTTCAACAGCATTTCTAAGGGGGGGTGGCAACTAAGGATATTTTGGAGGCAGCTACTTGGAGTTCAGTGCATACTTTCTCTAAGCATTACCACCTTACTCTCTACTCTAAATCTAGGGCTGGTTTTGCCACGGCTATTTTGCAGGGCATGTTGACAGCTCCTGCTTCTTTATGATTTGCCAGCCTCCCTTACCTCTGCTTTGGGATTCTACCCAAGTGTTAGGACTGCAGCAATGTGGTATGAAGAACATAGTACAGTTTTGTACCTACCATAAATGTAGATGTTCAAGATCCACATTGCTGCAGTCCAATTCCTCCCTCCTTCCCTCTGTGTTTAGGGGTGGTTGTGTGGGTGGGGTTAAAGTCTTGTAAATTTGTATATATTGTATATATATATTTGGTGCAGGAGTGTTTGGTGTTTTTGGTTTTGGCCTTATCTTTTTAGGGTCTTCTGACATCTGGGGCAAGAAAAGACTGAGGATATGACGTCAGTCATGCGCATTTGTACCCTGACGTCCTGACGTCAGACTAATGCGCCTTGACCGACGTCAGCCATATACTTTGGTATTCGGGCCGACTGGGACAGCGGACTACCCAAGTGTTAGGACTGCAGCAATGTGGATCTTCGAACATCTACATTTATGGTAGGTACAAAACTGTACTTTTTGTGTGCTTGTATTAAGTTTACCGGTTATGGGGGTGTTATGGGAGTGTGTGTGTTTTTTGTGTAAAGGTAAAACAAAAATTATTGTAAAATGTGACATAGGTTCCAGCATTGATGATAAGAAAAAAAAACTGTCTAAAGGATTAACCTGACAAACATTAGTGAGGGCCTGCATCATAAAAGCTGGAAATAGACATTTAATAAAGCTGTCATGTACAGTTGGTGAGAATAATGACTTCTTATCATAATGCTGGCACTTTCCATGTTATATTGACGTGAATAGTCTCATACGTGTAGACAAAAAGGAAAGAGTATTTAACTATAAATATTAAGAAATGCAGAATGCAGATAGCAGTGCTACAGAAGACACATTTGGAAAGAAATCCGCAGAATATCAGGGTCAAAGGAAAAGAGTAGCAGTTATATTAATTGCTAGAGGAGCTCCAGTAGCGATATAGGATGTAAAAAAGGATAATTACATATTTGTGGTAGTAAGGTGCTACTGGCAAGAGATGAGGATTATGCTGGCATATATTTATATTCCACCTAAAACTGCTATTATGAAGCTTAAAAAATTGAGAGAAATAAGTTGCACCTGAAGTAATTCAAGGGAATCGTGCAGTTTAAACAGTCTTGAGGTGTTTTTGTCTTTAATGAATATTAATAAACCACCTCCTTTAGTTCTCATGCCTTTAGTTTGTGGTCTGAACGTGTGGAAGAAAATTTAACCTGGTATAGCTGGGGTGCTCTCCGCAGCTTTAAGCCAGGTCTCAGTGACTGCACAAATGTCAGCATCTTCCAAGGTGAGGACAGCTTCCAGTGAGTGCAGTTTCTGGTTTAGACTCCTAGCATTTAGCAGCATAACCTTAGGTTGTTTTTAGAGAGTATTTTTACATCAGGAATGTTCTTGTGACAGTGCCTAAAAAAAGGTATTATGGGGGTGGCAAGAGCCTTAGCCAGTAACCGAATTCCCAGGGGTGACAGATGAAGACCATCTCTGGCAAAGCATTGAGGTCTGTTGACCATGTCATCCTAGGCTGACAGATACTGGATCCTCTTTTAATGACACCAGAAACTAAGCCAATTGTTTGTCATTCATTTTTTGTTTGTATTGAGGTATCATCCTAGGCAAAGGTAAAATGCTGCTTAAGGCAAGGGACATACCTGCCTGAGACAAATAATCAGAAAGTTCAGTCATGTCTCTCTTCATATAGTTCAGTGGTGTACATGTGAAGTCATTCACACCAACATGGACTATGACAGAGTCATAACAGTGCCTATTATTGAGAGACTTGAGTGTGTGTGTGATGTGGCAGATCCTGGCACCTGACAGACAGCTGACCATGACCTTTTCCTTATCCATCCTTGTTAGGGGGACATCTGTGTGTCTCAGTCGAGTCACCTATGACTAAGATGTTTGTTTTTGTGTTTTGCCTTAGGGGCTTGACTGGTGAAACACTGGTGTTTGATATATTATGTGTACTATGCTCTGCAGAGGATGTATTATGTGAATCGTGCTTGTGTTTGGGAGGTTTCTGATGTTTAGATAAGCTTCTGGTAAGGACCTCTGCATATGTAGGTTTATGTGTTGTTGGTTTGGTAGGTGTAGGTAGTGAGGTGTGGATGCTGTGACAACCTGCTTATTATCAGATGAATTGACTGGTGAGCGAGAGAGCCTGGAGTCTAGGTTCTTGGTTAGATGCATCTCTCACATAATGAATTTGTGTGGACTAGAAGTGGTGGGTTGTCAGTGTACATGAGGCAATTGCTACATTGCCTGATGCCTGTGTCGACCAGGCTGGCTGGAGAAAGTGTGGGAAATTATCCATCCAAAATGCTAAGTAAGTTGATGTGGTCAGAAAACAGTGAGAGGACAGGAAAGACCAGGTAAAGTAGTGAACAGTGGAAATAGAAAAAAAATACGAAGGGTCAGTAGGTAGGATCTGTCTTGGTACCTCAGGAGCTTCACTGAATGTATCACCTGTCAGGAGGGGCAGTCACGAGAACTCACTGATAGAGCACCAGCAGAGTACTAAGGGAAGATGTGCAGGCAGAAGTGTTTCTGTCTACAACTGCCAACAGTACCCACCGCTGCTCAGCAGTGAACGATGTACAAAAAATGCACAGCTTCTGTAGCAAACAGGTCTGTATCACGTTGTTGAACTCTTTAAAGTTCAAACGTCATATGGTCGACACCATATGTTCGAACGTTTGAATGTTTCAGCGGAGATCTCCATACAGTGCGGAATGGGAAGATTTCCCTTTTCCGCACTGTAGTGCAAACTCTGAATTCGTATATTTAAAGAGCGGGGGGGGGGTGCAGCCACCCATGTGGGAGATGCAGGGCGGCTTGCCCCCCTGCTTAAACCGTTCAGGTAGGGGTTTTTTTCGATTAATTTTTTTTATTACATTTTCAAACTTTTGAAAGTTCGACCACATGGTGTTGACCATATGACGTCCGAACTTTTAAAAGTTCGATTATGTAATATAGACACTATCAAACGAGAGCAAACTGATTTAAACAAAGTAACCAATAAAAAATCTCAAAACTGAGCCCTGTTCCAGTAATGTTCAATTTAATGAGTTCTAACTGCACACTCTTGCCACTAGGATGCAGGAGAACCCTCTCCAACAAAAGATGGCCTGGTTTAGTGCTCAAGTTATACAAACAGAACTAGATTCAGCAAACAAAGTGCAACAATTTCAAGGGAAAAAAAAAATGGTTCAAATAAGCAGTGATATGGTAGACCAGTTGTACCTTAGAGAATAATATATAAATTCTGTCAGAGTTCGTACTAATGGATTCATATCTTCCATAACAATTATTTTCATAAATTTCTTCAGAAATCTACTCTCATCTGATATTGTCAATTTTCATTCTGTCCTCAACTGATGGGGTTAGGATCCAATCCCTTGGATCTGACTCGGCCATTGCTAAAGCTTGTGGCAATCAAAAAACTCTCCAGTTTCTCTCTTAACCATAATGCACCCAACCCTAAGTTATCTCAGATCTTGTTTGCCACTTTCAGCAAAAGACGTGGCTGACCTACCTCTCAACCTTTTTGAGATAAGTGTTTATTATCGTCTTATAAAACCCTTCATTTTATAATTTTTAGATATAGTTCTAATATCACTAATATTCCTTCTCCCTTTGCATCCTCGTATAATTTCTTTACCGTTATGATAGCTAACTTATCTTTGCCTTTCTGTACATTGTGTACTTCTTAAATTACTATTGCTAATAATTTTCTGTCTTTCTACACCTAGTGTAGTCTATTGTTACCATAGCTGGTACTTTTCCTACTGCTTTTCAGTATTTCCTAACAAAAAAAGTCTGTTTTTCTTTTTTTGAAAGTGTTTTTCTATTGTTGCAATACAATTTCAGAAAAGGCCCCTCTGGATTCAAAAAGTGTGTTAAGTGTGGGCACAAGCTTCCTATGTCTGATGCCTACACTTCGTGTTTACTGCCTTGGGCCTTTACATTTGCAGGAAGATTGCTCTATTTGTCATGGCTTTAACCCTATGGCCTTAGTTGAAAGGAAAAACAAACTTATTTTGAAAGGTTTGCTCCCTTCTGCTTTTGGAGAGGCAGTATCTGGGGCTCAGTCCCCCAAAAGTAAAGATTCCAAATTTTCTCCGAGACCATCCACATCATCTTCCCAGATCCCTGATCAATCTGGAAAAAGATCCAAGCCAGATCCAACCTCACCCTCAGATCCGAAGAAAAAGAAAAAAAAATGATGAGTTTCTTAGATCGATGGAAAAGTTACAGGATCTGACTACCTCCAGCCCTACTGCTTCAAGTCTTATCTACCAAGGACAAAATATTCACCCTCTGTGGATCTGGTGCCCCCAAGGGTGCCCTCACCATTTTTGGAACAGCACAAACCCAGGTCCCCATCTATTGTTTCCACTTCCTTTTCCAGAAGTTTAATAGAGGAAGATGTGGAAAGAGTGCTGCAGAAGATTCTCTTGGTGCAGAATCAGATGGGTGACCTACCGGCTCCTACTCCTACGAGTCAGGAGGTACATTCTTCAACCATACCTCCACTACAAGTTCCTCCTCTGATTCCTTCAACTGTCTTAGAGTCCTTGGATCTGAGTTGTCCAGCTGTGGGTGTGATCAGAAGATAGCAATATCTTCTGATCCGAAGCTTACTGTGACTGTTCCAGTTCAGTCAGATCCAGAGAGCTCTCAGAGCCGAAGCTGTTTTGTCAGATCTGTGGGGTTGGAGTCGACTCCGAAATTGTTGGAGCCATCTCTGCACCTCAGAGCCTTGGCAATGGATAGCTTGGCTTTGGCTTCCACCTAAGGGAAATTGTTTTCGGAGTGGGAGAGAACATTGGTCCAAAAACTTGTCTTTTAGGATACGAGGTCTTCTCTTTCTCCAGGGTGGTCTGCCTTCGAGGCTGTGAACAGGGTTTTTTCTGACACGTCAGAATGGATGGATCCATACCCCTTGGATATTAAGACTTCTACCTTGATATTTCTGTGTTCTGATACTCATCACTCTTTACCAAAGGGACAGCCAGTCTGAGTTCCCAGGCTTCCCAAGAGGGTATCTTGATTTCTTCTGATACCTCCTCAGAGCATTCCACTGAAGAGGTCTCTAGGAAGATGTGTAAGCAGAAACACTTGGTCTCCAAAGTGGAGTCGGTCATGGAAGATATGGACTTCGATGAAGGTGGAGGGTCCCAACGGTCACCTCCTGAAGATATCTCATTTGGAGACATCCTTGAGATCCTAAAGCAAAGAGGTGGCTGGATGCCTAGCAGCCCTTCTTCTGAGGAGTCTGTATTCATGGAGGCTTTTGGTGCTGACCCGTCTACCTCCTGGGTTATTCCTTCTGCTGATAAGCTTATTGAATTATTCTCTCGGTGGGCATGGAAAGAACCTGACACAGTTGAACCCATACTCAGGAGACCGGACAAGATTATGGCACCACCTTTGGATAAGCAGTTTTGGGGTAAAGGGGTTCCCATTGATGCCATGGTCGTGGCTGCGGCCACCAAAAAGGAACTTGCTAAAGAGGGTTCCACTGTTTATCCCCCTAACAGGGAGTCTAGGGCAATAGACAGGTTTGGGAAGTGTGTCTATGCTTCAGCTACCTTCACCTTAAGGTTGCTGAATGATTTGGCACATTTTACAAGTTTACAGAGGAAATTAAGGAATTGTCAAATACCCTCTCAGGATCTGTTTCTGTAGAGGTCCAATCATCCTTGATTTCTCATTTGGCTACCCCTCAATCTATTTTGAAGTCATCCATGAGGTTCATTTCACATGTAACCTGGAGGGCAGTGGGTTCAGGCATTTCCATCAGGAGACATGCCTGAGTGTGTGTTGTGATTTTGCAGAGCCCTTCAAGTCTTCATTCGTCAATGCTCCCTTTGACACCATGTCTTTGTTTGGCCCCAAAGTGAAGGACATATTATCTAGGTGTGAGAAAGATGGAAAGACACTGTCTCCAGTGGACATATGTTTTTTGATCACTTGGAGATCATTTTCATGGAACCAACGAGGTGGTCAAAAGATGTGGTATAGGAAACCCCAGGGTCCTTTCCAGTCCACATGTGGAGAAAGGTGCCCCAGGGGCAGAGGGGAACTCCAATGGTTGACTCAACCCCCGTGAAAGAGTAGGCCTGCAAAACCAGGTTCCAGACCCTACCAGCTCTTCTGAAAGAAGGCCCAATTGTCCACCTCTGGATCAATTATCCCTGCACCAGACAGCCTGGCTAGACATAAAAGATACTTGGGTGCAGAGGATTATTTCCAGAGGCTATATAATACCCTTTTCCCTTCCACCTCCAATCTCAAGAAAATTCCCAATGTTCCACCCAGTCAGGGGGAAGAAGCAGCAATTCTGATACAAAAGCTGCTATAACAAAAAGAGATCTGAAGTAGTTTACTTCATTTGATCTTCAACCTGTGGGTCTTCGGATCCATATCGGATCTGACACTGCCGCTTTTTCCAGCTACAGCTCCGAGCTCCATGCTCCTCCCCTTACCCACAATGCCCCTGTTTCCCTTCTCCCTTCAGATTTTGTTTGCCGCCTGAAAGGAAGCAGCATGGTCCAAGTTCCATAACGTCTTGCAGTGTAAAAAAACTCTATTTTCTGATACCTTTCTAGCTATCCTTCTTGTCTCTAACCTTTTCTGTACCTTCATGGGTTTATTGTAGTTGTTTTCTGGTAGGCTTTTCTATATTCCTCCCCTCCTTTCTTTCTCATGATTGTGTGTGTGTGTGTGTGTGTGTGTGTGTGTGTGTGTGTGTGTGTGTGTGTGTGTGTGTGTGTGTGGCTTGAACAGGCTAAGGCATGGCGGATGCTCCAAAGCCTGGGTTCAGAAGATGCACAGAGTGTGGCCATAAGCTATCCCTGGCAGATGGCCACACTCTGTGTGTGGTTTGTTTGGGGGTGACTCACCTCCAGTCCCCCTGTCCTATTTGTGCTGGGTTTAACCCCAGTGCTCTTAAGAACAGACAGGACAAACTTATTGTGAAGGGCCTGTTGCCCACCACTGCTGGGGCGGATGTCCCACCTTCTTCTGACAAGAAAGCTGTGGCTGCTGCTTTGTCTTCCCCTTCCTCAGCCTCTGGGACTCATCCTCCCACCAAGAGGCCCAGGGAAGGGGATAAGGTCAAGAAGGACCGGCCTCACAAGCGTTCCCCTGACCACTTGTCAGAGGCCGTCCCCCCGTTGAAGACTAAGCCTGTTTCCAGGTCTGTTTCTCCTCGGTTGAAGTCTCCAAGGTTCTCCCCTGAGCCTGAGGTTGTTGTTAGCTGGTCACCCCCTAGGCCCTCTCCTGGTCCACTTCAGTGGCGTCCTCCTGCTCCACCCAAAGCCTTTCAGAAGCGGAGATGGGCAAGATGATGCAGAGATTTATCCGCACTCAAATTCAGATGGGAGTCTTGCCAGGGCCTTCTCCCACAGGAGCAGGCACCGTCCAACCAGTTTTCAGATATATTACTCCTTCTCCGATCCGACCCATGGTATCAGTGCCATTGGATCCAAGGATGGTCTGAGTCGAGGGGGTCAGCACCTATGGTACCCTGTACCTCAATGCCAGCCAGTGCCCTGAGTGTGTCGGATCCGACTAGAATGGATCCGTACTCTTGGAGCCATAGCCTCAGGGTCTGATCCGAGGGGTGTTCTCTGCTCCAAGCTTATCGGAGAGAAGCATCCCTCTCGGTATCTTGGCTCCGACTCCCAGGTTGGATTAGTGGGTAGTGACTTCTGTCATTTCAGCCCAGGAGGTCCGTTCCTCCTCTGCATTCAATGTGGTGTAGAGGGTTCTCGCTGTTTCATCTACGGAGTCCAACCAGACCCCCCTGGTCTTGATTGCAAGTCTGACCATCTTGCCCTCTCAGGGACAGACCGTAACTGTAATGCCCCAGTGCATTCCACCCTTTGAACAACCCGCTTGTGAGACCTCCCCAGAGAGGCCCCCCCCCCCCGCAAGCATACGTGTAAAAGGAGGCACTTGGACTCTCCTCCAGAGTCCCTCACAGAAGAGACTGGCCTGGATGAAGGGGAAAGGTTCCCCAAGATCCACCCCCCCAAGGATGTCTCCTTTGGAGACATCATGGAAATTCTACCCCAAAGAGTGGGGTGGTCTGCCCCAAAACCGACCTCCAACAAGTCCGTGTTTCTAGAGGCATCAGTTCGGGCCCTTCTAGCTCTTGGGTGTCCCCTCCTGCCGATCCACTCGTGGATTTGATTACATCTAGGGCATGGAAAGAGCCAGATACTGTAGAGCCGATATCCAAGTGCCCGGACAAGGTCCTGAGTCCCCCCCCCCCCCCCGACAAACTACATTGGCATAAGGGGTCCCCTGTAGATGCTATGCTGGTGATAGCGGCCACCAAAAGGAACTCACCCAGGAGAGTTCAATGGTCCATCCGCCTGACCAAGAGTCGAGGAAGTGAGTCTATGCTTTAGCGACCTTCTGTGTGAGGGCGCTGAACTACATGGCGCATGTTATTCGACTCCAGAGAAATCTGGTCAAGGAAGTCACGGAGTCAACCCCAGGGTCCATATCGGCAGAGGACAAGAAGATGTTCGATGCACGAATGGCATGGGAGAGCAAATGCATGGATGTGTTGGCCATGCATTTGCTCTCCCATGCCACAGAGGGAGCCGCACGGGCGGCGTGGTCAGGCATTGTCATACAGCGTCACGTCTGGCTACACATATGTCAGTTCTTGGACCCCTTCAAGGCTTCTTTCATCAGTGTCCCTTTTGATGGTTCCTCCCTCTTTGGGAAGACAGTCAGAGAAACTTTGGTCCAGAGCGAGATGGGTGGGAAGACACTGTCTGCTGTCAGGGTCCGCTTATCCCCACCTTTTACAGGAACCAGCGAGGCCAGAAAAAGATTTAGGTTCCGAAAGTCTCAGGTGTTTTCCCGGGACAGATGCTGCCCTAGAGGGAGAGGAGGGGTCCTAGGAATTTTGGGTCCCAAGAACCTTTCTCGGATAAACCCGGGCAACAACCTGAAGGGTTGCCCGGCTGTCGATCTCTGGAGGCAATTAGGGGTTGTTTATCGCTTCACCCACTAGCATGGAAGTCCATCACTACAGATCAGTGGGTGTTGCGAATCATATCCAGAGGATATTTTGTTCCCTTCAAGGAAACACCCCCTTCCACCAAAACCCTTCTAGATGTTCCACCCATGCAGCAGGCGGAAGCAGTAGTACAGGTAAATCACTGCTGAGAAAACGAGTCATCCAACCAGTCCCGCAAGACCAGTCTGGATCTGGGGTTTATTCCAGGTTTTTTTTAGTGCCAAAAAAGATGGGGGACCTCAGACCAATATTGGATCTGTCCCAGCTGAACCTGTCAGTAACCAAGACAAAATTCTGGATGGTCATGATTCAATCTATTCTGCCTTATCTACAGGACATAGACTGGATGTGCTCGATCGACCTCCAGGATGCGTACTATCACATCAAGATGCACAGGCGCTCCCGGATGTTCCTTCACTTCTGACTGGGAGCCAATCATTGCCAATTTCAAGCCCTCCCCTTCAGTCTCATCACAGCCCCCTGGGTGTTTACCAAGGTAATGACAGTGGTAACGGCTCACCTGAGGCTTCAGGGCATTCAGGTCTTTCCGTACCTAGACGATTGGCTCCTTACCGCCCCCTCAGAGCGTCTACTACGTCAGGCCAGGGACTCCTTTCTTCAGCTAGCCAACAAGTTGGGCATCATAATCAACATGAACAAGTCTGCTCTCCAACTGGTCCAAGTTCTAGATTTCATTGGGGCATGGCTGGACGCACTACAATCACAGGTGTTTCTCACCTCCGGCAGGTTATGCAGCTTGAGGCTGCATGTCTTACACATCCTTCAGAACCAGTTACCAGCAGCCGAAGCAGTGTTAAGAGCTTTAGGTTCTATGGTGATGGCGATAAATCTTCTCCCCATGGGCATGCCTTCATATGAGAGTACTGCAATGGACTCTAGCAATACAGTGGTCGCTTTTAGACCTTCCCTTATCCTTCCCAGTGAGAATTTCAAAAGTCTGCAGGGACTCACTTTGGTTGTGGATTCATTCCCCGGATATACTGAAGGGCCTTCCCTTTCAACCCCCTTTACCTCACACCACGGTGACTATGGACGCCTCCCTACTTCGGTGGCAGGGACATTGCTCGGGAAGGACAGTCCAAGCCATGTGGTCCCCTTCCGAGACCTGTCTGCATGTTATTGTTCTAGAGATGAGAGCGGTCCTTCTTGCATTGCAGGCCCTCCATGCTCATCTTCCTCTGGGAACGATTGCAGTTCAGACGGACAACATGTCAGTGGTCTGGTATATCAACAAACAGGGGGAACCAGATCTTATCCCTTATTTGAGAGGCCATGAGAGTGTGGGAATGGGCTTTCTCCACCCGCCATTTTCTGGTAGTCTCTGAAGTTTTCAGTAGCAGAGCAGATCTTCCTAGAGTGGGGTCATCCTTGCTGTGATCTCTTTGCGTCTCCTTCCAACGTGGAATGCAGCGAGTTTTTCGCTCTGAACTCCACCCTCCGGGGGAAGTCCTCAGACATGCTTTGATTCATGCTTGGCCTCCCAGGCTTCTTTATGTTTATCCCCCTCTTCCCCTCATGTTGAAGTTTCTGCAGAAAGCCCAAAGGCTGGGGAGCACTGTGATCCTCATAGCCCCATTCTGGCCTCGTCAGGTTTGGTTTCCCTTACTCATGTCTCACCTAGTTGTTCTACCATGGATCTTGGATCTGGTCTCTGTTCTGCTTTCACATCCCTCAGGGATTCCTCACCCAGATCTGGACAGTCTGACGCTCACTGCTTGCCTGCTCTGGTTCCCATGATTCTTAGGACTCCCGGTCTCTCTTCTCCTGTTAAATCCATTCTGGTGGCAGCTCATAAATCGTCCACAAGTAAAGTTTATCGCAGTAAATGGAAATGTTTTTGTATTTGGGCCATGGAGAGGTCTTTGGACCCTTTCACTGCACCACTTTCAGCACTCTTAGATTCCTAACTAGCATTTTTCATCAGTGTGCAAGTTCCTCTACAGTGAAAGTTCAGCTAGCCGCCATTTCTAACTTTCATGTTGGGGTAGACATGTCTTTGCTGGCTTCGGCAAAACTTTGTAAGACCTTTCTCAAAGGTGCCTTTCTTCTCAGACCTCCGGTTAAGGACCCCATCCCTCCATGGGACCTTACTTTGTTGTTGCAGGCATTGGTTTCTCCCCCGCTTTGAGCCTGTGGCATCTGGGGATCTGCAGTTTTTGACCTGGAAAACTGGCTTCTTGGTTGTCATTGCATCTCCTAGAAGGGTGTCGGAGCTTTAAGCTCTTTGTATCAAAACCCCATACATGATCTTTCACAAAGATAGAATATTGCTACGCACTAAACTGTCCTTCTTCCCAAGGTAGCTTTGGAAGTCGGTATAAATCAGATTATTAATTTACCAGTATTTTTTCCAAACTACCAGAATAAAGGGGAATACAAATTATATTTACTGGACGTACATAAGCAGTTGAGGTTTTATCTGCACAGGACTAAACCTTTCCGCAAGTCTGATCAGCTTTTTATATCCTATGAGAAGCCCTTCTTTTGGTAAACCTATCTCAAAAGTGACTATTGCTCACTGGATTTCACAATGCATTGGTCGGGTTTATTCAGATAGAGGTTTGTCTCTTCTAGGAAAAGTGAAAGCTCATTCAACCCGATCTATGGCTACTTCAGCGGCTTTTTGGTCTAGGGTTTCTTTCGATGATATTTGTTCAACTGCTTCTTGGTCCTCATCTCATACCTTTATCTATCATTATAAACTGGATTTGGTCTCTAGGAGTAGAGCATCCTTTGGCTCTGCGGTGCTCCGGAGTATCCTTCCATGAGGGCCTCCCAAGAGTTGGGTAGCTGGGGACTTTGTCCCACAGGTTGAAGATCAAATGAAGTAAACTACTTCAGATAAAGAAATTATGATCTCACTATAACGTTCCATCTGAGTAGTTCTACTTTATTTGTCTTCAACCGTTCCCCCCCCCCTTCCCCCTAACCTTATCCTTTGGGATTTGATATGTTCTTTGTACTGGATAGTTGTTGCTGGGATCTTTGGTTATGTTATGGCTAAAGCTCCTTTGTGATGTTGGTGTTGGAGAATAAGGTGTTATTAGGTCGGGTATCTGTTATATGTTAGACAGCAAACTCGATCTGAAGGGAAAAGGGAGACAGGGTCATTATGGGTAAGGGGAAGAGCATGGAGCTTGGAGCCGTAGCTGGAAAAAGCACCCATGTCGGATCCGATATGGATCCGAAGACCCACAGGTTGAAAACAAATGAAGCAGAACTACTCAGATGGAACATTATGGTGAGCACATAACTTCTTTTTATCCAAGAGGTCCCACCAGACCAGATAGAATTGGGAACTTAGTCAAGGTTCTTTTTAGTGCCAAAGAAAACAGAGGACTGGAGACCAGTTTTGGATCTCAGCAACTTGAACAAGCCAGTTCAACACACCAAGTTTCAGATGGTCGTGGATCAGTCCAGTCTCCCTTTTTTGGGCAAGGGCAACTGGATGTGCTCAGTAGACCTTCAGGATGTGTACTATCACATTAAGATGAACAGACGATCCAGAAGATACTTACACTTTTGGCTGGGAGTTGGTCATTATCAATTCAGAGTTCTCCCCTTTGGTCTTGCCACAGCCCCCAGGGTGTTCTCCAAATGTATGGCAGTAGTAGCAGCTCACTTGAGACTCAAGGGATTCTGGGTGTTTCCATGTCTAGACGACTAGCTCATTACTACCCCAACCAAGGCATTTGCTGATATGGGCAAGAGATCAGGTTCTCCAGACTTGCAGTCATCTAGGAATAACCATAAACTACAGCAATTCCAATTGGAACCATCTCAAAATTTGGAATTCATAGGAGCAGTTTTCAACACAAAGTCAGTGATAGCTTCACTGCCTCCCTCAAAGGTTCAAACTATAAAAATTACAGGTCAGGAAAATAATCTGGTGTACCAAGATTTCAGTCCGCTTGGTCCTTCAAGCTGGTAGGATTAATGTCCGTGGCAGTAACACTAGTACCTTTAGCCAGATTTTCCATGAGGATTCTGCAGTGGATGTTAGCAATGCAATGATCGATACTTTACCAACCCATGTCAACTCTGATTCGAATTATTCAGACATGCAAGAGAGAGATCTCAGGTGGTGGATTCAGTCAGATCACATTCTACATGGGTCTATTTCACGTTGTCGACCTCTTAAAAGTTCAAACGTCATATGGTCGACACCATATGATCGAACTTTTAAAAGTTTGAACGTTTCAGCGGAGATCTCTGTACAATGTGGAATGGGAAGGTTTCCCTTTTCTGCACTGTAGTGTGATCTCGGAGTTGGTATATTTAAAGAGCAGGGGTTGTGGCGGGGGCACAGGGGGGCTTGCCCCCCTGCTTAAACCATTCAGGTAGGTTTTTCTTTGGTTTATTTTTTTTATTACATTTTCAAACTTTTGAAAGTTTGATCATATGGTGTCGATCATTTGGCGTTCGAACTTTTAAAATTTTGATTATGTAATGTAGACGCTTCTACAAGGCCGTCCATTCATTCCTCCTCAGCCCAATGCCATAATGACCACGAACCCTTCCCAGTTGCAGTGGGGGGGATTTTCTGGGGAAAACAGTGCAAGGCACTTGGTCCCCAGAAGAGGCCATCTTGCAGATCAATATCCTAGAGATGAGAGCAGTGCTGTTAGCATTGCAGGCCTTCCAGGATTCTCCCCCTTTGAGAATGATTGCAGTTCAAATGGACAGTATGTCAAGTAGTTTGGTACATCAACAAACAAGGAGGGACCTGATCATACCCCTTGTATCGAGAAGCACTCAGAGTGTGGCAATGGGTGATCTCATCCAACTACTTTCTCATAGCAATGTACATTCTGGAGTAGTCCACTGTGATAGCAGACAACCTGAGCAGGTACATTCTTCTACCTCACGGGTGGTCTCTCAACGAGAAAGGATTTTTCTTCGATAGGACCAGCCTTGCTGTGATGTTTTTGTTTCTCCCTTAAACAACAAATGCAGCAGCTACTTTGCACTAATCCCCCCGCAGGGGGAATCACCAAGGGATGCTGTATTTCATGATTACCCCCTAGTCTCCTTTATGTCTACCCAACAATCCAATTTATTCCAAAAATTCTACAGAAAGCTGTCAGGTTGAAGAGAAGAGTCATCCTCGTTGCACCATACTGGCCTCAACAGATTTGGTTTCCTTTCCTTTGGCCTCACTTATTTCACCAACCTTGGATCCTGTATCCAACTCCAGACGACCTTTCTCACCCGATGGTCATGATCCATCCTGACATCTCAAATCTCAAGCTGATGGCCTGCTTTTGCCAATTCCATTAATGGCCAGACAACCAATGCTCTCTTCCCCTGTCCAGCATATTTTTTAATCTTCCCATAAACCTTCAGCAAGAAAACGTTATACAAGTAAATGGAAACGGTTTGTTTACTCGGCACAACAAAATCATGTTGAGCCTTTCTCAGCTCCAATGTATGACATACTCGAGTTTTTAGCCTTACTTTTAAAGAAGGGGCTAGTTCCTCAACCATTAAAGTTCAGTTAGCAGCAATATCAAATTTTACATTGGATTCAAAGGTTCTTCAGTTGTCACTCTCAAATTGTGCAAAGCTTTTTTGCGAGGCACTCTACTTTTGAGACTTCCGTTTAAGGACCTTACTCCCCCATAGGATCTCAATCTGGTACTTCAAGCTCTAATACATTCACCCTTTGAACCAGCAGCTAAATGTGACCTTAAGTATCTTACTTGGAAAACTATTTTTCTAGTAGCCATTACCACTGCTAGAAGAATTTCATAGATTCAAGCCTTATCTTCAAATCCTCCACACTTGATCCCTAGTCCATTAATTTGCCAGTATTGTTTTCTAAATTTGTAGACAAAGGGGAATACATGTTGCATTTATTGGGTGTTCACAGACAATTACATTTTTATCTGCATAGAACAAAAGACGTCAGGAATAGAGATCAGTTGTTTCCTTTGCAGAATTGAAATTTGGCATACCAATTTCAAAGGTAACATTAGCCAGATGGCTAACTGGAGACTGTCCCATCAGTTGAGGATAAAATGAAAACTGACATCAGATAAAAAAGTTATGTACTTACCATAACGTTCCATCCATGTTGTCCATTTTCATTCTTCCTCAACTTCCCACCTCCCAACCCCCATCCTTTCTATTTACAAATTTCTGGAAGAATGAGCTCTTAGAGGGACGTTACTGTGCTTGTATTGAGCTCCAGATATAGTTTATTTCTGTATTGAGTACATACAGTTTTACATCTCCTGTATTTTTGCATGTTAAATATTTCCTTTATGGTAAAAAATCAGCAAACATGATCTGAGGTAACCTAGGGATGGTGCATTACGGTTAAGGGAGAAACTCGAGTTTTTTGGTTGCCATGAACTTTAGTAACAGCTGAGTAGGATCCAAGGATCTGATCTGAACCCATCAGTTGAGGAAGAACGAAAATGGACAACACAGATGGAACGTTGTGGTAAGTACATAACTTTTTTTTTTTTCTTCTTCACCCACCTCCCTTACAGAGACTGTTGAGTTTTTGAGTTCCTTATTTTGCTTTGCGGTAGTTTTTCTCTTTCTCTTCTACCTCAAGGTAGCTGTCAGTACCATTGCTGGTACTATTTCCTCCTTTGTTTTCCTCTTCCTTCCCTTTTTTTCCTACCCTCTAGAGGGTATTTTCTTTACTTACCATTGTTGTTAATCCAAAAAACATCTTTCCTTTCCTTTTTTGTTGAGAAACTCTTCTTGGCTTTTTAGATAAGATCAGTGTTTGTATCACGGCAGTGAAACCAATGGGTTTCAAAAAGCCCATTTCCTGTGGGCATAAGATCCCTAAATCTGATGTCCACAGAGTGTGTGTCTACTGTCTTGGAGCTTCTTATCTAAACACAGACTGCTGCATTTGTAAAGCCTTTAATTCCATGGCCTTTGGTGCTTTTGTGATTGTAGAAATGAGTTAGTCTTAAAGGAATTGCTACCACCTTCTTCTTCTACTGAAGAGGCTCATACCCTCACAAAATCATCCAAAGCTTCATAGGAGGTGAAAGAATCATGTAAGTGGTCTCCAATCTGCTCTCCAAAGACTACTCCTTTTTTGGAGCCTCCTCAAGAGAGTCAAGAGAAATCTGATCTGAATTTCTCTTATCCAAAATGGAAACAGTCAGATCCCATGTCTTGATCCGACAACTACTCATATGAAGTCTCCAAGAACCCAGTCCTCAGGGTTCAGTGTAGAGCTTGTTTCTCTTAGTTCCATTTTTCTTTCCTT
Organism: Protopterus annectens; assembly: GCF_019279795.1. Lineage (NCBI taxonomy): Eukaryota > Metazoa > Chordata > Ceratodontiformes > Protopteridae > Protopterus > Protopterus annectens. The sequence continues at coordinate 1,991,865,176 of NC_056739.1, forward strand.
CAGGAGACCCTGAGGAGAGAGTCTCAGTCCCAGTCCACCACTTCCTCTATCAGATCCTCCAGGAGCCTTTCAGAAGCCAAAGTGGATAGGATGGTGAGGAAGATTCTCAAAGCTCATATTCAGATGGGGGTTATTCTGGCTCCATCTCCCATTAGATCTGTGAGACTCCCTTCTATTTCTCATGCCGTGATCTCTCCCTTCTTCAATCCAACCGATGGTTTTGGAGCCCTTGGATCCTTGAGACCCGAAAGTGTTGATGTCAGATCCAAAGACAGCTAGATCTTTGCCTTCAACTGCTTCCCTGACTTCGGCTCTGATTTCTTTGGACCAGGATGACTCTTGGAGCTGAACCATTGGTGCTGGGTCTGGGGGACTAGGTTCCACTCTGAGGTTGTAGGTGCCATGCCTGACCCATGGTGCTTCAGTGCTGGACAGCTTGGGTCCGATTCCGGGCAGGGTGGAGGCATGGTAGCATGAGCAGCTTTGGCACCAGTGTGACCAGCTGTGGTGTCTCCTGGTCTTTCTGCCTTTGAGGTAGTGGAGAGGATCTTCTCTTGTCTGAGAGATTCAAGTACTCTATCCTCTTTGGATCTTACAGCCTTTCCTCCTCTGAGTCCAAGCTCTGATCTTCGCAGGCATATTCCACATGGACAGCCATCCCCATCAAGCATATAGGCAGCCCCCCTAGAGGATTTTCCCTTGTCTTTGGATACCTCTCCAGATCGACCCACTGAGGAAGTTCCCCAAAAGAGTACATGTAAGAGGAGACACATAGATTCCCCTCAGGACTCTCTCATCGAAGACACTACTTTGATGAAGGGGAGAGGTCCCTCAGATCTCCACCAAATGACGTCTCCTTCAGAGACATAATAGAAATTCTCAGGCAAAAGGGTGTATGGTCCTCTGATATCCTGTCTCAAGAGAAGTCAGTCTTTTTGGAAGCTTTTGCATCCAGCCCTTCTGCATCTTGGGTGACTTATCTGACAGATGATATTATAGATTTAATCTCTTGCTGGGCTTGGAAGGAACCAGATATTGTAGAACTCATTCCCCGTCACCCTGATAAATATCTTGTGCCACCTATAGACAGGCCACATTGGAGCAAGGATGTTCCTTGGTGGAAGCCACAAAGGAGGAGCTGGCAGAGCATAGCTCCACAGTCCATACCCCTAACCAGAGAGTCCAGGGCATTGGACAGACTCGGGAAGCACTTGTTTGCCTCAGCGACCTTTGTGTTATGGTCTCTGAATTACTTGGCACATTTCAAAATATTACAGTAGGATTTGACTTAGAAACTTTCCAACTCCCTCTCCGAGCTTTTCAAGTCTTTTTTCATTAATGCTTCTTTTGATGCAACATCTTTGTTTGGCTGTACTGTAAAGGAAACACCTTTCCAGAGTGAACAGGATGGAAAGACCCTATCTGCCGTAGGAATACACTTTTCTACCCTTCAATGATCCTTTTTCAGGAATCAAACAGGAGGCAAGAAAATGTGGTTCTGTAAGTCCCAGGGTCCTTTCCAGGATTCATGTGGGGATAACTCCCCCAGAGGCAGAGGGAGGAGCTGAAATGGAAGACGCTGTCCTCGCAGAAGGCCTGCAGAACCAGGGTTTCTGAGATTCCTTTTTGGATAAACCCTTCCAGCACTCCTGAAAGGTTGCCCGACTACCCACCTCTGGAAGCAGTGTGGCGGGTGCTCGTCTGGTTGCTAAAAATCATATCCAGAGGTTATTTTATATTGTTTTCCCAGATTCCCCCTATAAAATGAAAAAGGCATCCAACATTCCACCCAGTAAAGATGGAAACAACAGCTCAAGAAATTCAAAAGCTGCTAGACAAAAGAGTCATCCAGGAGGTCCCACCAGACCAGAAAGGATTCAGAACTTACTCAAGATTCTTTTTAGTGGCAAGGAAAACTGGGGACCTGAGACAAATTATGAATCTAACAAACTAAATCAATGTGTGAAGAGTCAAAGTTCCAAATGGTCACAATTCAGTCCGTTCTACCATTTCTGCATAAGGACAGTGGAATGTGCTCCATCACTCTTCAGGATGCATACTGTGTCACATCAAGATGAACAGACAATCCCTAATATTTCTGTACTTTCAGCTAGGGGACAGTCATTGTCATTCAGAGCCCTGCCTTTTGGTCTCATCACAACCCCCAGGGTGTTTACCAAATGTATGGCAGTGATAGCAGCTCACTTGAGACTGTCGGGATTCCAGGTGTTTACAAACCTAGATGACTGGCTTTTCGCCACCCCAACCAAGCATCTTCTAGAGAAATCCAGGGACTACTTGCTCTAGTTATGTCAGTCTCTAGGCATCTCAATCAACATCTACAAGTCTCATCTTCAACCTGTTCAGATCCTGGAGTTCATAGGTACTCAGCTGAACAAAGGCAAATAGCCTCTCTTCCACCACATTGAGTAAGGATTATCAGGTGCCAGGTGGAGCAAATTATTGCACACCCTTCTCCCCCAGCCATTCTTGAGGCCATAGGGTCAGTGGCAGCTGCCATAACCTTAGTTCCTATCAATCGGTTTTATATGCTTATTCTTCTGTGGACCCTAGCTGTTCAGTGGTCAATTCTTTGCCATCCCTTGTCCTTTCTGATCAAACTCACTCGAGTATGCAAAGATCATGTATGTTGGTGGATTCAGTCAGACTAAGTTTTCCAAGGCCACTCTCTTGTACTTCCACCCCCACTAGCCACTGTAACCACGAATGGCTCCCAACTGGGGGGGCATTTCTTGGGATGGATGGTCCAAGGCATGTGTTACCCATATCCTAGAGATGTGAGTAGTCCTCCTAGCTTTGCAGGCCTTCCAGGATGTTCTTTCTCTTGGAATGATTGCAATACAAACCGACAACATGTCTGTGGTTTGGTACATCAACAAGCGGGGAGAACCCGGTCTTAGCCCCTTTGTTGAGAGGTACTGAGAGTGTGGCAGTGGGCGATCTCCTCTATCTGCTTTCTTATGGCATTGCACATACTGGGAAATCTAACATTCTAGCAGACAGACTCAGCAGGTCCATTCTGATGCCTCAAGAGTAGTCTCTCAACTAGTCAGTGGCAGAGGATTTGCCATTGTTGGGGCCAACCCTGCTGCGACCCCGTTGCATCTCCCCACAAGAACAAGTGTAGCAGGTTCTTGCCTTAATCCCCGCTCTGGGGGGAGTCACCAAGAGATGCTGTAATCCACATTTGTCCCTTCAATCTCCTTTATGCTTATCCTCTGATACTTCTAATTCCCAGATTCTTACAGAAGGCACTTTGGCTGAAGAGCACGGTTATCCTCATTGCCCACTTTTGGCCTCATCAAGTGTGGTTCCCCTTTCTTTGGTCCATCATAGATACTGGACTCCAGTCCAGACCTGCTTTCAAATCCCTCCGTTATGGATCATCCATTCATTCCAGGCCTCAAGTTGACTGGCTGGTTTCTCCAATTCCACTGATATTTCTTTCCCAGTCTGACAGATACTCCTATGTTCCCACAAGGCCTCTACAAGTAAGATTTACAAAAGTAAATGAAAAATATTCTCTGTTTGGGCTCTACAGAGGGAATTTGACCCCTTTGCTGTTCCTGTTTCGGCAGACCTAGTATTCTTAGCATCTATCTTTTAAGAAGGAGCTTGTTTCTCTAGTATCAAAGCACAGTTGGCAGCTATATCTAATTGTCACTTAGGAGAAAATGTTCCCTCATTAGCTTTTTCAAAATTTTTCAAGTTTTTTTCCTAAAAGGTACTTTCTTGCTTAGGGCCCCCAGTGAAGGACCCATCCCCCCCCCATGATTTGAACGTTGTGCTGCAAGAGTTAACTCAGAAAACCTTTGAACCATCAGCTAAATCTGATTTAAATTTTATGGAAAACAGTTTTTCTGGTGGTCATTATATCTTCCAAATCTCCTCTTATCTTATTTTTCAAAAAGATAGGATTACCTTATGGACCAAGCCATCCTTTTCCTAAGGTAACTAACATCTAAAATTATTTACTATCAAAAACTGGAAATGCTTTTGATCGAACGTCAGTTCAAGGTAAGTACAGTTTCAAAGTTCCACAATCCAGAAATGGAATAGTTCGAAGGTATAAGAACGAATGTAAAGCGTGATTCATTATTATGAGTTCGGTATTGTGAGTGGAGATTGCGGTACAGTGAGGATCAGGGAATTTACCCCTTTCCTCACTGTAGTGCAATCTTGGAGTTGGTATATATAATTTGCAGGGGGTGGGGGGGCACAGGGGGGGGCTTGCCTCCCTGCAAAACCGTAAAAACTTGTACTGTAGAAGTGAAAGTCTAATACCATGTTAAGCTGAATAGCCTGGGTGCCTGACGTCACCTACAGCTTTTTCGAATAACGTCAAATGTGGACATCAGAAAACTGAAGTTCGACATTATGATGTAAAAAACTTTTTGTTTCCTATGTTATTTTTTGACATATTAAACAAACGAAGACGTGTAATTCTTCATTTTGATAGTAAACCCTCCAAAACAAATGTTAATCAAGCCATTGGTTTACCTGTTTTCTTTCCCAGCTATACTAACAGAGGAGAGTGCATGCTTCATCTTTTGGATGTACATAGACAACTATGTTTTCATCTCCACAGAACAAAAGATTTCATGAAGTCAGAGCAATTGTTTGTCTCCTTCTCTCCAAACAAATTTGGCTCACCAGTATCTAAAATTACCCTGTCTAAATGGATTGCTCATTGTATTTCCTTTGCTTACAATCAGCAAGGCCTGTCCCCACCCAGGCCTACTAAAACACACTCCACCACGTCCATGGTTACCTCTTTCCCCTTTTGGTTTATAACTTCTGTTGACAACATCTGCACAGCAGCTACCTGGTCTAATTCTCATAACTTTATTGCTCATTACAAATTGGATTTGACTTCCCAGAGCAGAGCTGCCTTTGGTTCTGCATTACACCGGAATATCCTTCCATGAGGACCACCCAAGATCCACGTAGCTGGGGACTCTGTCACAATCTTTGAGGAACGAATGAAAAGGATAACATCAGATATTAGTCATGTACTCACCATGACTATGCATCTGTGTTATCTATTTTAATTCTTTTTCAACTCCCCATCTCCTTTGTCCTTTTGTCATTTCTTAAAGTAACCGTTTGGTCATTGTGGAACATGATTCCAGGTTTGAGCCCCATTTCTGCTACAATTATTCTTAATTTGTGTAGAACTAGAATTAGTTACTCGTAGGGCTTATAAGGCAGCAGATCTCAGGTATAGCAGGTTGACTGGGCATAATAGGTAAGGAGGAGTTTGAAAGTTGGATCTGTGAGTCTGGTAAAGCAGCTGAGTCATTGAGGAAGAATGAAAATTTACAGCACAAATGCTTAGTTATGATAAGTACATAACTTTTATTTTGGGGTCTTGTATTCTTCTGCAATAATTTTCTATATATGACCAACAGAGTTGTTTGTGGTTGTCAGTGTTGGACTAATCTAGCACAGATGTGTTACTTCACTCTGGTTGACATAATATGACCTTTCATTTTGGCTGCTGTAAGTGCATAAAGCCAGCTGCATCAAATACTGTCCCTGTTCTACTAGTCATTGTATCTGTTATACTCCTGGCTTAATATGTATTATACTTTTAAATAACACAAACACAGGTTCAGCAAGCTACTTAAATCCACCAAGTAGTGAAACAAAGCTGTACATCCACTCAAATTGTGAAGTGAAACTGTTGAAGAATCACAGAAGGCAACAAGGGACTAAAAAGTCCACAAGTTTATTAGAAGGTTTTAAGCGCTTTTCGTTTGCCTCAATCGGCTAATTTCATCAGAAACATTGTTAAAATGAGCAAAGACTCCAATTTATACAAACAGCTGGTTAGTAATTAACCAATTACACTCATTACACATTACCAAATTTAAAGGCACCCTAATATCAAAACAGCAGCAACTCTATTCATATAAAGAGTGGAAAATAATATTAAATAAAAAAGGAAAATTAATGTAAAAGAACAACAGCAATCACTAGTGTGTAAAAATACTATATCACTCTAGATTCACTGGAATGTGACAATAATACACTAGATAACTGTCGCAAGAGACCTAATTTAAAAGAAGTCAAGTTAGACTTCTATCAGCTATTTAAATTTGATGTATTACTAATAAGACACTCTAAAGTAGTTAGCAGCAGGTACCAAGATACCTTAGGTGTCTAACACTAGCCAACCTACTAAAGAGGGAATCAGATTTACCTCTTAAACTTTTTAGTTTTAAGATACTACTAATGGAACAAGAATCATTCAAACCAGATGGATTATTGGAGTTAAGCCTAACTTGCCAAGTTAACTCAAGCTCTTCTAATTTCAAGGGTCTAGGCCCACCCCTACTGTCGAACTTGACTTGATCTATGATGATAAAATTGAAAGCATGTTCTAGATTGGTGGAAATATGTTTAGCTAAGGCATTTTCCAGTTTGTGTTTGATGATCGCATATTGGTATTCATATATCCTGTCCCGGAGCTTCCACTCCGTTTTTCCTATATAGAAAGCAGGACACAATCTACACCTAGCTAGATAAACAACAAAACTGGAATTACAGTTGAATTTATCCATGAGTTTATATTGTAAGTCATTGATGTTAAAACTGTTAGTCACATCCACAAATTTACAGTAGTTACAGCTTTCACATTTTTTCATGCCATTACAACTGACAATAGGAGTATTATTTTGTTCTAAGATGGTCTTCAAGTTCCATGCTCTTCTAAACATTACACTAGGAAAATCACCTAGTTTAGCATATATGTTGGAATTAGTTTTAAATAATTCCCAATTTTACTGCAATATTCTAATGCATGAGTTACTATGTAAAGTATAAGTGGTAATAATGCTTAAATTTGCTTCCTTACCTCCACTGTTCTGAGTAGTGGAACTTCGCATCAGATTCCCAACTGCACCACTGCAGTTAGACAGAGGAGGGGCACTTCTAATCTTCAAAAGTGGCGTGTACACTTTATCTAAACACTTAGCTTTTACTTCATTAATAAGATCATCCAAGAGAAATTCTGGGTAGCCACGATGAATGAACATACTCTTAAGGAGAGAACATTCTTCAAGAAAATCATCATCCAGGGTTATCATTCTTGAAGTCCTCACCAATTGTCTCTTTATAACTGACCTCTTTTGGTAAAAGGGGTGGCTACTTGAAAAATGGAGGAACGTGTTTGAATACGTGCTTTTTCTGTAGATCTTAGCTACGAAACTTGCTAACTCATATTTTTTAACCAGGCAGATATCCAAGTATGCTATAACATCTGTGTTAAATGTAGAAGTAAACTGTAAAAATTGGGTAGTACTGTTAAAGTATTCTAACATATTTGAACTCACACGTTCATCTCCATTGAATAAAATAAATATATCATCGAGGTAACGTGTATACAAGACGAGAGAGTCATGAACCGTGTTGTTCTTAAACACAAATTCTGACTCCCAATAGGCCATGACAAGGTTTGCAATACTAGCTCCGCAAGGTGACCCCATCACTACCTCCACTTTTTGAAGGTAGAATTGGTCCTGAAACATGAAAAAGTTGTTAGACAATACTAAATCTATGAGTTCAGTAACCAAACTAATCTCAACTACTGGAGCTTTGTTTTTGCTAAGCATTAGGTCAACCCATTCAATAGCTATAGTGTGAGGAATGCAAGTGTATAAGTCTCTCACATCAATAGTGAGGAAGTTGAAATTAGCATTAAATTCAAGTGTTGGACTAATCTAGCACAGATAAGATGTTCTTCATTCCACATTGCTGCAGTCCTAACTATTGGGTAGTCCGCTGTCCAGTCGGCCCGAATACCAAAGTATATGGCTGACGTCGGTCAGGGCGCATTAGACTGACGTCAGTACGTCAGGGTACTAATGCGCATGACCGACGTCATATCCTCAGTCTTTTTTGCCGCATGGTCCGATACAGAAGCAATTTTGCGAGTGCAGGTTGGCGTTCTGAAAGTTTCTGAAGTCAGAGTTTCAGACCGAATCAAAGTTGGCTAAGTACCCCGTTGGGGAATATTTTGGTTTTTCTTGCCTCAGTATTTAACCGGATGTCAGAAAAGTGAATAACTGTATTTCTTGTGGGAAACAGATACCTCATAGGGATTACCATACTTTGTGTATACCTTGTTTAGGGCCTGAGCACGGCGTTGTTGGATGCCGCTCTTGTGCTAGATTTAACAAACGCACTATTAAGAGAAGGTTAGACTGTGCCAGGTTAGTTTTGGGAAGCGTTGTAATTATAAAATGCCGTCGGAGACTCCGGCCCGCTTGACCAAAAAGCGCAAGGACAAAGCAGCAAAGCCTAGAGTGGAAGAACCGACAGTCCCAGACGCCGGATCTTTAGAAGGCTCAGTGGAGCGGAGGTTTTGCCAGGTGTTTCTTTGGAGTCTCAGGGAGAGACTTTACTGTTACAGGATGTATCCTCGCAGGAAGTAGGCCAGGCTGAGGGGCTTCTCAGGTGGCTGTTCTTCCCTCTCTTCCTAAGGTGGTTAGAGCCTCCCCTTCTGTTTCCAAGGCTTCTTTGAGAGGCAGGCCAAGTTTAACTTCAGTGGGGGTTTCTCCTAGTGCTTCAGGGTCTTTGCCTAAGAAACATATGCTTAAAATGGCAGAGGATTTGATTACTATGATTAGAGGTTCTATGCCCCTCCTGATAAGAGGCCTAGGGTGGAACCTGAGTTTGAGAGTTTTGAGCAATGTTCGGAGGCTTCTGAGTCTTCGGCTGAAGACTTGCAGGAGTATCCTCCTTATTCTGATTCTGATGTGGATGATTCTACTCCTTCAGCTTCTCCTCCTGAGGATTTTTCATTTTCAGAGACTCTGCATTCCATGAGGGAGCATTTTAAATGGGAAGGTCAAGATTTCTCTGATTCCAGGAAGAGGCTTAGGAAATTCTTGTTTTTACCCCAGCATAGGCCTTTAGCTATACCTCCTGTTCTGAATGTGGTGGAAGATGTTTTTGCAGAGGCTTCCCTCAATCCTGATTCTTTGCCTCCTGCCCCAGTTAAACCGGATAGGTACTATAGGGTGCCTGAAGCTCATAAGTATCTTTTAAGAGTCCTAGGGCAGACCCGAAACTGTCTCTCAGGGGCCTAAAGGTGTGAAGGCCTCTGTTGTTAAAAATCCTGTTCCTCCTGATAAAGAGGCAAGGGCTTTGGATAGATGGGGAAAGAAAGTGTATACTTCTTCCACTTTAGCCATGAGGGCGTTGAATTGTCAGTTTCACATGTTAAAATATCAGAATTATCTCCTTTCACAATTGAAATCTAAGGTGGATGCTCTGGCAGAAGGTATTGAGTGTAAAGAGTTGCAGGATTTAGTTCATGTGTCTGAACAGGTGGGTAAACATTCCTTGCAATGTGGTTTTGATGCTGTGCAGGCCTCCTCGAGGGTGGCTGCCACTGGTTCTGTTCTTCGTAGGCATGCCTGGTTGAGAGATCAGAATTTAGCTGAGCATGTTAAAACAAGGATTTTGGATGCTCCTTTGCAGTCTGATGTGTTGCTTGGTTCGCCTGTGGAAGCAGTCTTAAAGAAAATGGAGGACAAGGCTAAGTCTATGCAAACTGTTAAGGATTTTTTGCAGGTGCAGCCTCCAAGTTTAGTAGAAATTGGCCTACTAAGGGATGGACTTATCCTGCTTATGATTCCCAGTCTAGGGGTAGGTCTAGGCGTGGTAGGGGCAGAGCTCAAGGTTCTTTTAGGCCTAGGACAGGGAGTTCCCCTGCTCAGACTTCTGGTGAGGGCAGGGGTCAGTCCTTTCATAAGCAGACCCAATGACCTGCCTTTTCAGCTGCCAGTACATTCTCGCCTGGCAGCACCTTTGGGAGGAAGGCTGTCTCTTTTCAAAGAAAATTGGGATTTAATTACCCAAGACAGATGGGTTCTGGATATCATTCACCACGGTTACAGGTTTTATTTCCATACCATGCCTCCTTTCAAAGGCATGCCAGACATTCCTCCTCTACAAAGACAAGAGGCTCACAAGCAAATTTCTCTGTTGCTCCACATAGGGGCCATTCAGCCAGTTCCTGTGCCAGAAAGGGGCCTAGGATTTTATTCTCGCCTGTTCCTAGTACCGAAGAAGGGGAACACGTGGAGGCCAATTTTGGATTTATCTATCCTCAACACTTATCTGGACATTCCCAAGTTCAAAATGTTGTCGTTACAACAGCTTTTACCTCTGCTGGGCAAGGATCACTGGATGGTAACTTTAGATCTCAAGGAAGCTTACCTTCATGTGCCTATAAGACTAAGTTGCAGGAAGTATCTGCGTTTTCGAGCTGGAAATTCTCATTATCAGTTCTCTGCATTGCCCTTTGGCTTATCCACTGCGCCCAGAGTATTCACAAAGGTTCTGGCTCCAGTGATAGCTTACTTCAGGCTAAAAGGAATTCAAATCTATCCTTACTTGGACGACTGCCTGATTCTAGCTCAAGAAAAGGAAGACCTTCTACAGCATTTAGATTATGTCATAGCAGTGCTAAGATGCCTAGGGTATTCTGTGAACGAAATAAAGTCCAGTCTAGTACCCTCTCAAGACATGTGCTTTCTGGGTGTGAGACTGAATACAGCAGTCCAGATGGCCTTTTTAACCCCGGACAAACAAAAGAATCTTTCCAGTTACTTCCATCAACTATCTCTTCAGTCCGGGCTGACTGCAAGGACAGTCCTTCAAGCCTTAGGGTTCATGGCATCTTGTATTCTGGTGCTTCCCAATGCCAAACTGCATATGAGGAAGCTGCAATGGTATCTCAAAAATGTATAGACACAGCACTGCCAGGATTTGGACACTGTCATTCAAATAATACCTTGCATTCAAAAGGAATTTTTGTGGTGGGCTCAGGAATGTCACCTAAACAAGGGACTCTCTGTGACCCGGCCAGAGGCGAGTCAGATTTTAACGACAGATGCCTCAGACATTGCTTGGGGAGCTCATCTAAATGGAAAGTGGATACAAGACAAGTGGCCTGCCAGACTACAGCATCTACATATCAACATGAAAGAGATGTTAGCAGTCCAGTTTGCATTAATGGCTTTCAAGGAGTTACTTCTTCCAGGGCAGGTGTTGATTCTAACAGACAACACAACTGTCATGTGGTACATCAACAAACAAGGGGAACACATTCTTACCCATTGTGCAGGCAAGCAATGATTTTATGGGAGACTGCGCTCAGCTTGCAACTAACTCTTCAGGCAAGGTTTCTGCCGGGAGCACAGAACTCCTTAGCAGATGTGTTAAGCAGACAAATCATGGATCCCCACGAGTGGAAACTGGATCTTCATGTATTTCAAAAATTGACAGTGTCATGGGGAACTCCAGACATAGATCTGTTCGCTTCTCCACTAAACCACCAGCTGCCAAAGTTTTGCACAAAGAGGTTTCATCACACAGCTTGGAAAGTGGATGCTCTTTCTTTCAGTTGGAAAAATCTTCATGTGTATGCTTTTCCACCTCTGCCTCTTCTCCCAAAGGTGCTTCTAAAGGTCAGACAAGACAAGCCAAGGATGATTTTAATAGCTCCAGATTGGCCTCGGCAGCACTGGTACCCATTACTGAGGAGTCTGGTAAGGAAGCCTCCATGGCCTTTACCCTTGATTCCACACCTGTTGTCTCAGAGGGACGGTCACCTGCTCAATGTCAAGCTTCAATCTCTTCATCTAACAGCCTGGCATATTCTGTTTTGAAAGACAGCAGGTCTCAACTTCCTCAACAAGTTTTAAATGTGATTATGGAAGCCAGAAGACCTAGTACAAGGAAAGTGTACAGAAAAATGGAAGAGATTTTTATTTTGGAGTGCAGCAAACAATTTGGAGATTTCTGAGCCTAATTTGAGTGTGGCTCTTCAATATCTTACTGAGTTATTGGACAAAGGTTTGTCTTTCTCTTCCATTAAGATTCATGCTGCAGCAATTTCAGCTCACTATGATTGTGACCCACCATTGTTTTCGCATCCTTTGTTCAAGCAATTTCTTAGAGGGCAAAGAATATAAGACCCCACGTAGAGCTCCTACTCCTGCTTGGGATCTCAATTTTGTGTTGGAGAAACTTACTCTACAACCTTTTGAGCCTCGGCTACTGCTGAATTGAAATATTTGTCATGGAAGACTGCTTTTTGTTGGCCATTACTTCTGCAAGAAGGGTTTCTGAGTTGCAGGCCCTTATGGCGGTAGAGCCTTTTGATTTTTCATAAGGATAGGGTATCTTTACGTACTAATCCTTCCTTTATGCCTAAGGTGGTTTCTAGTGTGGCTTTAAACCAAACTATTCATTTGCCTACTTTTTATGCAGATCCCCAAAATAAAGGGGAAAAGATTTTGCACACTTTAGATGTACACAGGCAATTGCGTTATTATTTGAGCAGGACTAAGGATTTTAGGCAGTCCCAGCAGTTGTTTGTTTCTTTTGCTTTGGGTTCAGGGCAAGCCTGTGTCAAAACAAACTATTTCTAGGTGGATTGGGTTTTGCATTGCATTTTGTTATTCCCATCATGGCAAGGAGATTCCAGCTGGGATTAGGCCTCATTCCACTAGGGCTACTGCCACTTCTACAGCATTTCTAAGGGGTGGCCACTAAGGATATTTTGGAGGCAGCTACTTGGAGTTCAGTGCATACTTTCTCTAAGCATTATCACCTTCCTCTCTACTCTAAGTCTAGGGCTGGTTTTGCCACAGCTATTTTGCAAGGCATGTTGTCAGTTCCTGCTTCCTTATGATTTGCCAGCCTCCCTTACCTCTGCTTTGGGATTCTACCCAATAGTTAGGACTGCAGCAATGTGGAATGAAGAACATAGTACAGTTTTGTACCTACCATAAATGTAGATGTTCGAGGATCCACATTGCTGCAGTCCAATTCCTCCCTCCTTCCCCTCTGTGTTTAGGGGTGGTTGTGTAGGTGAGGTTATATTCTGGTAATTTTGTATATATTGTACATATTTTTGGTGCAGGTATGTTTGGAATTTTTGGTTTTGGCCTTAGCTTTTCAGGGTCTTCTGACATCTGGGGCAAGAAAAGACTGAGGATATGACGTCGGTCATGCGCATTAGTACCCTGACGTACTGACGTCAGTCTAATGCGCCCTGACCGACGTCAGCCATATACTTTGGTATTCGGGCCGACTGGACAGCGGACTACCCAATAGTTAGGACTGCAGCAATGTGGATCCTCGAACATCTACATTTATGGTAGGTACAAAACTGTACTTTACTTCACTCTGATTGACATAATATGACCTATCATTTTGGCTGCTGTAAGTGCATAAAGCCAGCTGCATCAAATACTGTCCCTGTTCTACTAATCATTGTATCTGTTATACTCCTGACTTAATATGTATTATACTTTACTTGATCTTGACTTTTCTGTCTCTTGACTATAAATGCATTATTTTACAATGTATGCATTCATATTTCAGTTGGTTTCTTGTCAGAGTGTATTCATAGACTTTTTTTTGCATGTTTCTGATAGCTCCTCCTTCAGCTCCTGGAAAAGTTCAGTTGGTCAGAGCCAACACTACATCTTTGGAAGTCAGCTGGGGATCGGTGCCATCTGCAGACTGTTACATCATACAGGTACAGAAGTATGATTTGCCCACAGTTACAACAGCTTCAGCTCCTGTTGTAACTTCTGCGGCTGTAGCACCAGCCAAGGATGCTAGCAGCTCTGCTTCACTTGCTGCTGTTTCTTCTAGTCCTGTCCATCCTGTACCAGCACAAACTGGAATTCGATTGGTGACATCAACAGCAGCCACACAAACAGTACTGAAGATTCCTGCATCTCCACAAACATCAGGTAACTGTGCTAACGATATGTTTTGTAAACATTGTTTTGTGTGTGTGTGTGTGTGTGTGTGTGTGTGTGTGTGTGTGTGTTTGTGTTCTGTTGTATTAATACGAGTGAGCTATTGTTTTATTACCTTAAATGAGGGACCTTACCCTTTTTTGTCACTTTTTTGAATTGATTCTGTTCAAGAAATGATCCGTATAATCCAGAGTTATTTATTTTATTGAATGCATGCTGGTTTTGTTAAAACTTACCATAATTACAAATTACATTGTTTATGTTTCTGTAGTCAGCTTCCACATTTAATTTGAATAAATTTGAATTAAACATGAGCCTTGAAAAGTGGTACTTCATAGTTTTGAAAAGTAATAATGACGGGCTGTTAACTGTATCAGTCTTTTGCTATATTTGGTATTCAGGGATAAGTGATTTATGGTTATTAGAACATGAAATTTCATTTTCATAAGCTGAAATTCTGCAAAGTATGAATGATCTTCATTTTAACTCTGGTTATTAACGTAGACCCTTTGTAAATATTTAGTGGAGCTATATGTAAGCAAAATCAACTATTGTAGGTATATAACTCTAAGAATGTAAACTGGCAGTTTTACAAATAGTAATTGTAAGAAGAAATACAAATTATGATGTGAGTTCTGGCTCAGAATGCCAAATTCCATGCAACCACAAGCATTTCCATTACTCAAGACAATCTAAAACTCCATAATTGTAGACTATCTTTCCCTAGAAAAAAATGTCAAAACAATGTCCTTGTTTATAATTAGGTCTGCAGTTAGGAGGCACCTGAGTTTGTCTTTTAACTTTTTGAGTAGGAGAAACTAGTGTCTTGAATTTAATGTACCCATTATTGACTTTCCTATCATTTTCCTGGTGTTGAAGCAGGATTTGTATGTATTACTTTTTTCAGTGTGCATCTACATTATTGACTGAAATTCTAACCAGTCATTGGCCCACCAAGGATATTTCCCAGGAATAAACATGTTCATAAGTACATAGGCATATACTAGGCTAACAACCACTAGAGTCACTGTAAGCTTAGCCATGCAACCCAAATGTGTCTCAAAAGTTATTGTGCCTTAGAGGTTATTTTAAGGGTTATATGTTAGGGCATGATATAATGTCCATCCATGTCCATCAGAGACATAGGTGTCTTACCAGGGGTGAATTTCTCATTTCCCATCCACTGATCCAGGTTACTCTTGAATAGGTTCAGGGAAGTGTTCTACGTCAAATGAATGGGAAGCCTATTCCAAGGAATGGGAATTCACTGAGATAAATATTTGTGTCTCCAACATGTCCTATTAAAGTAGCAAGCAAAGTTTAAATCCTTAGATCTAGTAGTTTGATACTTTTCATTTTATGGATATGCAAAAGGTCCATCAGATCTTGATCCAAGAATGCCTTGTATGACAGGTAGTCTGTAGGAAACAGATTATACAATTGTTGCATGTGCTTGGTCAGGTGCATACTGAAAGGGGCGTTATACTCACTTATGGGCCTGATGAGCACTGAGTACAGTGGCACAATGACTTCACGGTACCTAGATGCCATGCCCTTACCTATAAGTTGAGTGACATAGCATGATTTTCTTATTACCTTAGATACATGTTGGCTGAAAGACAGGTTACTGTCTCCATGAGTCCCCAAATCCCTGACTACTGTAACTAGTTTTAGGGGTGTTTTATTAATGAGATGGTTTCCAAGGGTGGCCAACTTCCAAAAGGTGCTATTATGCATTTCTTGGCATTGAGTTTTAGGCCATGGCTTTGGCACCAGTCATTTGTTTGTTTTAGACCCTGCTATAAGATGTTAGTATTTTGGGTGTTTCTGTGATTGCTCCTAGTGTGAAGGCCAAAGAGTTGCAGATCAGGCAATGGTCAAATACACCCACAAACAAACAGAGAAACAATTTCAGGCTCCAACCACCACGGTTAAACACCACACACAAATTTATTGATGTAAATAATAAAAAGGTTAGCACTTTTGCGGCAACAAAATACCACTTCTTCAGACCATTTCAGAACCTAGTAAACCATCTTCTTATATAGAAATGTAAAACTATAATTGGCCAATCCATTTTACTAAACATTGATTGAACAGCCAATCAGATACTACCCACAAAACAGCATCTTTTACATATTACGACAGTTCTAGAATCAGATTAACAACCAATAAAAATGTAAGAGTTCAGTTATACACCAATAAAATTCACTGTTATCATAAATATGCAGTGATAATATGTGTCTGAGAGAAACTGGCTAACAACCAATAAACAGTCTGTGTTCTCTTCAAAATACAATGCATATGCAGAGGCCCTTAACTGTAACCTGCCCAAGCAGCAAGGACCTCTGAAGCTGAAACACAAACAAACACCAATCACAACCAAAGTGTCACATAGTTCACAACACCAGTGTGCCACCCAGCAACAGCCCCTAAGGCAAGACAATGTATCTAACACTTTAGTCACAGGTGACTCTATAGTCCGGCACACTGATGTCCCTCTCAACAGTTTGAAAAAGGAGAAAATTACAGTCAGCTGCCTGTCGGGTGCCAGGATCTGCCACATAACGCATGCACTCAAGTCACTCCACAACAAGTACAAATATGACTCTGTCATTGTCCATGTTGGAGTGAATGACTTGAGACGTACTTCCCTGGACTACATGAAAAGAGACATGGAAGAGCTCTCGGATCATGTGGTCCAGGCATGTATGACCCTAGCCCTGAGTAGCATCCTGCCTTCGCCCAGAATGATACCACAATATAAGGACAAAGTGATTGACTTCAACAATTGGCTAAGCTTCTGGTGTCATTCAAAGGGGATCCAGTATCTGTCTGCCTGGGACGACATGATTGACAGACCATAATGCTTTACCAGAGATGGTCTGCACCTGTCGCCCCAGGAATTCAGGTTACTGGCTAAGGCTCTTGCCACCCCTATAGTTCCTTTTTTAGGCAAAGTTCAAAGGACAAAACCAGCACCATAACAGGTACAAGCATGCAAAATCTGAAGGTAATGCTAATCAATGCTAGAAGTCTAAGTCTCGAGGCACTCCTAAAAGTGGAGAACATCGATATCTGTGCAGTAACTGATACCTGGTTCAAGGCTCCAGAGAGCACCCCTGCAGTACCAGGCTACAACTCTTACCACACTTTTCGGCCACCAAACCAGGACAGAAACACTAAAGGTGGAGGAGTGTCAATATTCACCAAGGATATTCACACCACCAGGCTAGTTGCCCAACGCAATGCATCTGAAATTCTCCAGGTGCAACTAACACTAGGTAAGACTGCAATCCAAATTGTAGCTTGCTACAGATCCTCCACCATACCCCAAGATTCTCATTACACCTTTCTAAACATACTGGAAAATATTAAGATAGAACCAAACACCCTAATACTGGGTGATTTTAACTACCCTGCCATTAACTGGGAAAACTACTCGTGTACCAACACCTTTGCCCAACGGTTCTTGGAATTCATAAATTCCAATGCCCTGGATCAACTAATCCATAGTCCCACCAGGGGCTCCAATATCCTAGACCTGGTCATTACCAACATGGGAAATCGATGCTCCACACCTATGGTCACCCCCTCGTTAGTCAGGTCTGACCATAAGCTAATCACCCTTAACATCCACATTCCATCCCCACCCCCAAGTAAGGAAACCTCCATAAAAAACTTCTCCAAAGCCAACTTCATGCTACTCAAGTCAGAAGTGACAAACTTCATGACACCCATGCAAACGGGAACTGAAAGTTCAACTGCTGAATCCTACACTAAGGCACTGTACGAGCACATCCACTCATGCATGAATCGTGCCATCCCAAATAGAACCAAGATGCTCTCATCCAAAAAAAGAAAGCCAATCTGGTGGTCCCCTGCCATAAACAAACTTTACAACAAAAGGAAGAAACTGTTGCAGAAAAGAGGAAAATCCCAGGATGCAAAAAACTCCCTTACCAGCCTCAGTAAGAAACTGAGATCCCTCATAAAATCCTCCAAGGCTAGTTACAAAAATAAAATTGCCAAAGATTCCAAAGACAACCACAAGGCATTCTATAACTATGTCAAGAGTCTAAATGGCAATGCTCAGATCTGCTCTGAGTGAATGGCATTAAATATACTGATCCCAAGGATGTTGCCAATATCCTGGCAGATCGATTCAGTGCCAACTTCAACCCCCTCTCACCCCCTAATTGGCCCATCTCAATACCAGAAGATTGCCAAATTCTGGTAATAACGGCCACACAGGTAAAAAATGCACTCTCCAAAGCTAAGAATACAGCATCCATGGGACCAGATGACATCCCAGGCTGTGTACTACATGAACTACAATATGAACTGGCACCTCACCTAAGTGTCATGTTTAATCATAGCCTCACCTCAGGTTTCGTGCCCACTGAGTGGCGCAGAGCTACAGTTATCCCACTCCACAAGGGGGGGGTCCACCTTAGATCCCGGAAACTACCATCCCATCAGTCTGACAAGCCTTATCTGCAAGGCCATGGAGCGTATTATCATGGAACTTATAAACAAAGACATTGGCAACCTTCAAACACTGGACCCCACCCAGTTTGGGTGTGTGAAGGGCCGATCTTGTCTCCTGAACTTGATTGACTTATTTGAATCAGTCTCCAGAGCCATGGACAAGGGTAAGGTGGTCCACACAGCCTATCTAGACCTTGCTAAGGCCTTTGACACCATCCCCCACTCTGGAATCATAGATAAACTTACTAAGCTGGGCATTAATCCCTATGTCACCCAATGGGTTGCTAACTGGCTTACTGATAAGAACCCACACTGTAAAAGTAGCTGACTCCAAATCCAACTCCAGACAAGTGGAGTACCTCAGGCTTCAGTCCTGGGACCGCTCTTGTTTGGCATCTACTTCTCTGAAGTACAGGCCAACACTAAGGGACTAAGACACTAACAAAGCTCACAGATGACTGCAAACTGGGAGCCATTATTGAATCCCCAAATGATGTGGATACTCTACAAAAGGGTCTTACAGAAACAGATGCTTGGTGCCAGAGCCATGGGCTCAAGCTCAATGCCAAGAAATGTATAGTTATCCCCTTTGGGAAAAAGCATGTGTCCGTGAATTACCATATAGGTGGCAGTACACTAAACACCGAAAGTGTGATAAGAGACTTAGGGACACAGGTGGACAGTGGTCTCACCTTCGATAACCACATTGCCACAACAGTCAGGAAATCCTTCTATGTGGCACACCTCATCACTAAGGGCTTTTCATCCAGAAAAAAGGAGGTCATTGTCCCGCTGTAGTCATCCCTCATTAGACCCATTATAGAATACAATGCCCCATTTGGTATGTACCTCTCAAGACATCTGCAGCAACTGTAAATGCCGCAGAAATACCTCACTAAAAGAATCACAAGCCTAAAGCAGATGCCCTACGCTGACCGCCTTAAAAAACTCCAGCTATACTCTGTCGCATATCGTCTACTCAGAGGCAGTCTCTGCTTAACATACAAGGCCATGTCAAACCCAGAGCTGTTGGACATGCTACACTTAAAGAAATCCCAATCCCTCAGAGCCACATGCTCCAGGGATCTAAACCTTGACATCACAATAAACAAAACATGCTGGAGGGATAGGTTCCTGACCCAGAGACTCCCCAGACTCTGGAATAGATTGCCCATACATGTCAAGCAGAGTGCCTCTTTGGCCCTCTTCAAAAGGAACCTTGATGATTGGATGGGAGAAAGGAAATTCACCCCGGGGATCACGTCAGTCGCCCTGCTAGACAGGGGTCCAGGGAAGTAAATAGTTTGGGAAGAATTAGCCAGGGAATTGTTATGGCTAGGCTTGTATAGGCCCTAGGGCTGATAGCCTAGTACCAACCTATGAACAATAGCTAAACAGCTGTTGACACTTCATTTAAATATACACCCTTCTATGTAATTTACTACAATCAGGTCAAAAGATCATATTGAAAAATGGCACAGTGGTTAATGCTTCAGATATAAGGTGCAGGGTTCAATACCCACACACAAAAAAATCTGTTTCTCTTGGTTTAGCATCAGTTAAAACTCTCGCTAAATAAAACAACTAACCACATATTTTTGAGCATTTCAGTAACAAGTGGAGCACCGCACTCACAAAGCCCACACACTGCAGATTCATGTGGCATCACCGTGCTTTGGCACCAGTCATTTGTTTGTTTTATGCTCTCCTATAAGATCTTAGTATCTTGGGGGGTAGTTTCTGTGATTTCTCCTAGCTTGCAATCATCTGCAAACATTGTCAGCCAAAGGCCCTTGACACTGGCCTTGACTTCTGAGAAACAGATGCCAAAGAGGAGCGGACCCAGCACAGAGTCCTGGGGGGACTCTGCAGGTAAGCAGCATGCACAGTTTTGCTCTCATCCTCTGCCTTGGCAATCTTCTCAAAGAAGTCCCCCATGTTCAGTTGGCTGGACATGACCTGCTGTTGATTAAACTGTTGTTGGGACCAGTGTTTGGAAGTTTCATGTCATTTTGTTAATAATTTCCATAATTCTTTCAGAGGCCTTCCATATCAGACTAGTTGGACTAATGATTCTGTAGTTCCTGGGGTTTGTTGTTGTTCCACTCTTGCCTCCTTTCATGTGGCATGAAGCCTGTTCAGAACATATGGTTGAATAGTAACTCCAGTGACCCTGATTGGTCATATTTCAGGCTATTTAGGAGGTATCCTTGGGTCTCATTGAAGCTGTATTCTTGGTCTTAGAGAGCGCATCTAAGACCTACTTTCTACTGATAGTTGCAGGGGTCATGTTAGATGGCATTTTCTGGGGGGAATCTGTGGGTGAGTGTGGGGTAATATTAGTGTAAATTTGTCAAGCAGAAGATTTACTATATCTCCCAGTTAAGTGAACATAGTTCCATTTATCAGTAGTTTGGCACACTGTTGTGTTTTGGACATAGCTAATAAAGGTTGTATTGTTGTCCATGGCCTGAGATGCTGTCTTTACCTTGAAGTTGGTTTTGCTGAGGACTTCCAAGATGGCTGCACACTGATCATCAGCTTAATTTCAGCTCTCTGACTGTGAAGACAGAAATTGTGAAATGAAACCAGTGATTTTGTCAGCTTGCATCAGATTCAGTTACGGGCTGGTAAGTACACTTCCTGGATGCCAACAAAGAAGAAATGTAGAGAACCTGAAAGAAAATCGGCTAGAAAAGCTGAAAAAATTCTGGATGGGATGAGTCCTGTATCTGGTCAGCAAAAAGCAGTTCATGCTTCAGCTTTGGTACAGGAGATGGCTTCCAGTAATTTACAGGGAAAAAATAAATCAAATGTACTGAAATATAATTAAAATAAATTAAAAGTAAAATGAATATATCATCTCAAGTAACAAAAATCTGGAAAAATAGAAGATGCTTTAAGTAGCTATTAAGATATACTAGTAAAACTGCAAAAAGCAGAGGTTGAAATGAATAAAAGAATGGCAGAGTCTAACGCTTCAAAAGAAGAGTATTTTCCAAAATGGTAGTTAGAAGCACACAGAGAAAACCTGAGATTTTCTCCTGTATTATCAAAAATAGAATAAAACAGACTGTATTATTGTTATGAAGGCACATAGAAGCGAATGGATTGGTATTCCATAGCAGGATTTGTAAATAGAAAAGGGCATATCCGGTGTATTTTCCAAACCTGGCCATGAAAAAGCAGCCATGACGTGTGGTAGTAAAGATGCAATCATACCAGCAGCAAAAGAGGATCCTGACAAATGTGTAGCAGAAGAGAAAAACATTAAAAATTGTAGACAGCAAAGCGTTTTTGGAAAATGATTATTCACTGTGTACCAGGAGAAGAGACACAAATTTATCACAGGAATCAGATAATGTTGAGATGCAGATCTGAGATTCAAGCTAGGTTCATTGGTTCAAAGGAGGTTACTAGGCTAATGACCCTGGAGCCTTTACAAGCCTAGTCATGTAAAAACCCAAATACCTTTATTGAGCAAATTTAGACAGTCATTGTTAGCAGACTGATACTGTGATCAGCACCAACTGCCCCCTGTCCATGAGGGACATAGATGCCATCCCCAGGATGAATTTATGGTCACCCATCCAGTTGTCAAAGTTGCTCTAGAAAAGGGTCCTTGAGGAGCTGTGCTTCACATGGAGTGGGAGCTTTTTCCAGAGAAGAAGTAATCACTGGGAGATATACCTGTCTCTCCAGCATGTTCTGTTGATGTCACTGACTAGGTTGAGATCTCTGGAGCAAATTATATTTGTTGCGTTAGATTTGCGGATGTGCAGCAATTCCATTAAGGTAGGGTCCGAGACTGCTCTGTAGGCCAGGCACAGGTCACCTCTCAGTAGCCTGTATGATACAAAGTACAGTGACAGGGATTTTAGTCTTTCCATGTATGTCATGGTGTTCTTTGTGTTTCACTTTTGCAGTCATCACATTTGGGTTATCCTTGCCAGGGTAGCCCTCGGCCGGCCCGAATACCAGATACTTAGTATTTCTGCGTCGGTTGCTGTTGCTTGAGGACTGACGTTAGGTCGTCAGTAGTATAAAGTAGAGCAGCCAACGCCATTACATCAGTCTTTCTTGCCGTGGAGCCCGAAGCAGTTCGCTCGAATGCCGTTCGGCCGCTGCCTGAGTTTTCGTCCACCGAATTGATGTTGAAGTCTTCTAAAGCTAAGTACCCTTTTGGGGATCCTTTTTTCTTGCACTAACCGATGTCAGAAAAAGTTAATAATTGTCTTGCCTGTGGAAAGCAAACACCACACCGAGACTTCCACTCTTACTGCGTCACTTGTTTAGGATCAGACCATGACGTCCCCCATTGTTGCTTCTGTGATTTGTTCAACACCAGAACTATCCATTGTTGGGCTGTTATTGTAGCCAGATATTTTCATTTACAGTCCTCGAATTCCGATATGGCTTCGGTAATCCTTCCGACAGCAGATCGTCCGAAAAAAATGTAAAGATAAAGACAGAGACAGATGGCACAGGTCAAAACCTACCGACAACACTTCCGTTAAGCTAGTCGTCAGTCCTCCGGTACTCAGTGAGGCACTTTCGCAGCCTCTGATGCCCTCTTCAGTTGATTTGCAGGCCACGACAGAGACCCTTTTGGAATCTGGTATGCCGCAAAACTCTTCTTCGACTAAGGATCCTGCGGTCATCTCTACCTTGGATGGGTCCGGAGCCGCTGAGCAGGCACCGGCTTCCGAGAAAGTCCTTCACACTAGCGAATCACGACACAAACCGATGTCTTATTTCTCTACTACCGTTCTTTCAAAAACAACCGAGTTTCTTAGGCCCAGGGTTCGAACCACACCCAAGAAACTGATGATCCACTCTCAGGCGCCTGCTACCTTGCCTCAGTCTCAAATGCTTAAAATGGCGGAAGACCTTATCATGCTGATCAGGGAAAGCCAAGCTACCCCCTCCAAAAGGAAAAGAGATCTGTCCCCTGTCATTTTATCTGAACAAGAGTCATATGAATCTGATACATCTAACTATGAAGACATGCAACCCCTCTCCACTTATGAGGACTCTGATGCAGAGGACTCCATTCCTTCAGCCTCTCCCACAGAGGATTTTTCCTTTGAGGTGCATACTTTAAGGGAGCATTTCCAATGGCAGAGTCAGGACTACCCTCAGTCTGAAAAGAGACTCAGGAAATTCCTAGATCTTCCACAACACAGACCCTTGGTCATCCCCCCATCCTGGATGTTGTGGAGGATGTTTTCCATGAATCCAGCTTGACTCCTGACACCCTACCTCCTGCTCCTAGAAAACCAGACAGGTACTATAGAGTCCCTGACTCACACAAATATCTTTTTCAAAATCCTACAGCTGACCCTGAGGTCATTTCTCAAAGGCCAAAAGGCATTAAAGTAACCTCTACTAAGAATCCCACCCCTTCAGACAGGGATTCCCAAGCATTGGACAGATGGGGTAAAAAAGTATACACCACAGCTACTCTTGCTATCAGGACACTAAACTGTCAGATGTTCTTCGTGTTTCACTGTTGCAGTCATTACATTTGGGTAATCTGCTGGCAGGTTGCCCTCAGTCGGCCTGATTAACAAACTCTTGGGTCCTGCATCAGTTGCTGTCCCTTCTTCCATGACGTCAGGTTGTCAGGGGTATAAAACATACAGCTAACGCCATTACATCAGTCTTTCTTGCCGTGCAGTGCCCGAAGCAGAAGCAGTTCGCAAGTGCCGTTCAGCCGACTCCTGAAATTTTTGATGTTATGTAGTCCTATCTCGCCTACATTCTTCACCTGTGGGTTCGGAGCCGAATGTTGGCTCCGACTCGGCCTATTTACTAGCTCGAAAGTCTTTGATTGGCTGGGCTAAGATGGTATCCCACAATACATTGCCCCACATTCCCAGATCTCGTTTTCCGCTTGTAGAGCTCAGACATGGTCTCGACTTGGCTGTGGCTAAGTATTGCTAAAAGAACTCTTTCTTGTGAAAATTTTTGGCTAATTGTTCTTATACAAATAGAGTTGTTCATAGTGTTGTTGCTGCGTTATTTTTTGTAGGTTGCAAGTGTTTTTGTGTGGTATCCCTTTATTCCTTCGGGCTAGGCCCGTTTGAGTTAGAGGACCTAGTCCTCCTTGTGGTGTTTGTCTGGCTGTCTTAGGTGCGTTTTACTTAATTTAAGTTGAGAACCATTTTATTTAGAGGTTCTCCCCTGTGCTTGGTTGTTGGTTATACTTGTTCTTCCGTTTCTGTGTTAGCGGTTTCCTGCCTTTTGTCAGTAGGGGCTGCTACAATTGTTGGCTTGGCATGTCTAAGGAACAAAAAGAGCATAAGCCCACGGGCTTTAAAAAGTGTACAAAGTGTGCCTATAAAATGTCCATCACAGACGGACATTCGGTCTGTGTTTACTGTCTTGGAGTCATCCACCTTCAGGAGTCGTGCAGTTTCTGCCACGTCTTTAGTCCTCGGGTGCTCCAAGAGAGGAAAAACAAATTGATCTAAAGGGACTGCTAAAACTGTCCTTTGAGAAGGATTTAGGTTCGGCTCCCAGTCGAAGTCTAAATCCTCCAAATCGAAGAAAAGGTCTCCGGCTCCATCTATTACTTTGGAGCCACCTTGTAAAATTACCATTGTCGAGTCTGCTTCCTCAGCTCCACCGGCATCGGGGCCACAGGAGGTAGCTGTGCTGACTGAGTCTGCGTCCGCTCCGATAGTTTTGGAACCAATTCGGTGCCCGTCGCCAAGCTTGAGGCAGGGTTCTCCAGATAGGAGGTCCAGGTCTCCATCTATCTCCTCCAAATCCTCCAGGCTTTCCAATTTGGATGTAGATAGGGTGGTGCAGAGGCTCCTACAGTCGCCGGTGTTGGCCAAACTTTTCTCGGCTCCGACCCAGTCGGCTCCGGAGCCAGCTTTGTTAGTTGTTCCTACTATTCCTCCTCCGAGCGCATCCTTGTCGTCGGAGCTGGTAAGCATCTCTCCGAGGGCCGTTCTTGTGTCGACTCCGATCCCCCAGCGTGGTTTATCGGTGCCCGCATCGGCTCCGACCCTGTCGGTACTTCCACAGGGTTCGAGACCCGGGTTTCCTCGGTCGGGCCCGAAGGGGATGCCTTGGAACACCCTTCGGTTCCGAGCCTCCCTCTCGGTGCCTCGGCTGCGGAGACACCAGTCACGGTCATGGCCTTGGAAGGCAGTCGGTCCTCAGATTCGGGAGGTCCCGCCTTCGAGGCTATGTGGAGCGTGCTGGTTAGGTCAGCTACTTCTCTCGGATCGGGTCTACCATCCCCCACAACACCGGCGAGAGCTTCTGACACCCACCTATCCTTGGATACCAGAGCGCCAGGGCCTAAGGATACCCCCACGAGCGGTCCCCTTCTTTCTGAGGAGCTCTCAAGAGCCTGTGCCTGAGGACCCCCCAGAAAGAAATTGTGCAAGAGGAAGCACGTAGACTCCCAGGACGAGTCCTTCACTTCCGATACTGACCTCGAGGAATTGGAGGGGTCCCCTGAGTCTTCCTCTGAGGATGTTTCGTTCTACGATATCCTGGAGATCTTGAAACAAAGAGGAGACTGGCCCTCCAAAACCCCCTCCGAGGAGGAGTCTGTATTCCTTAAGGCTTTTGGCACTCAGCCCTCCACCTCCTGGGTGTCTCTACCCTTCGACGAGCTCCTGGACCTTATTTGTCGGAGGGTGTGGGGAGACTCCTGACTCCGTGGAGCCTGTTCCTCGATGCCCCAACAAATTTTTGTCTGCTCTCCAAGGGAAAGAATTTTTAACAAAGGGAGTCCCGGTAGATGCTATGGTGGTGGCGGCTGCCACACAGAAGGAAGTTGCTCAGTCTTCCTCTTCGGTCCATCCTCCTAACAAGGAGTCTAGGACTATGGATCGGTACGGGAAGCGTACCCCGTCTTCAGCGACTGTTACCTTGCAGTCGCTGAATTATTTGTCTCATTTCACGCGGCTCCAGAGAGTTCTCCTTAAGGAGTTAGGAGATACTCTAACAGGTAACGTGCCTGAGGCGGTGGCTCAGACTGTCAACGCTCAGCTCTCAACCCTCAACTCCATCGCGCGACTGATTTCATACACGGCCGAGGTAGCTAATAGGGTGGCTAGCTCAGGGGTGGCCCTCAGGAGGCAAGCCTGGCTATGCCTGTGTCACTTTACGGAGGCCTTTAAGTCTTCCTTCACTGATACCCCCTTTGATGGTTCCTCCTTTTTCGGGACCAAAGTGAAAGACACCCTCACCAGGTGCGAGCAAGAGGGAAAGACCTTGTCTGCCGTAGGAGTCTGTTTTTTCCCTCCCGTCGCGACCTTATCCCAAGGCTTAGCGAGGGGGAAAGATGTGGTTCAAGAAATCACAAAGGCCTTTTCCTGCCGCACAGGGTGAGACCCCCTCCCGAGGCAGGGGAGGGGGGGTCGTATTCAAGGAGACGTCGCCCCAGAGGCAGAGGGAGCCCCAGCAATTCTGGGGACCACAGTTCCTTTCGTGGTTCCCCATACTCTCATTCCTGAGGGTGTGCCCGACTGTGCTTCTCCGGAGCCAGTCGGGGGTCAAATTTCCCGGTATCCAGAAGCCTGGGTCAACATCACCCAGGACCGATGGGTATTAGGGATAATCGCCGGAGGTTACACCATCCTCTTCTATTCCGCACCCCCTCCCGTCAAATGGATCCCAGACGTTCCAACCAGTCAAAGGGATCAAGCAGCATCAGAGGTTTCTCAGCTGCTAGAAAAAGGAGTCATCCAACCAGTCCCCCCAGACCAGATCAGATTAGGGACTTACTCAAGATTCTTTTTGGTGCCGAAAAGAACGGGGGACCTGAGACCCATTTTGGATTTCAGCCAACTCAGTCATTACGTACGCAAGTCCAAATTCCGGATGGTCACACTACAATCGATTCTCCCATTGTTGGGAAAAGAAGTATGGATGTGCTCCATCGACCTGAAGGATGCTTACTACCACATCAAAATGGACAGAGCATCCAGATGTCATCTATGCTTCCGGCTGGGAGCCAGGCATTTCCAGTTTCGAGCCCTACCCTGCCCTTTGGTCTCACCACAGCCCCCAGGGTGTTCACCAAGTGCATGGCAGTGGTGACGGCTCACTTGAGACGTCAAGGATTCCAGGTGTTTCCTTACCTGGACGACTGGTTCCTATCCGCCCCCACCAAGCATCTACTTCTTCAAAACAGAGATACTACCATTGATCTTTGTCATCGGTTAGGCATTACAATAAACTGGAAAAAATCTGCCTTGCTACCCTCACAGCGTGTCTCGTTTGTAGGAGCAGAGTTGGACACTATTTGGTTGAGAGCATTCCTACCTATGGAGAGGATCACAGGGTTGCAATGACAGGTTCATACGATGATGTCTCTGACACGTGTGAGGGCAAGACTAGTTCTTCAGTTACTGGGGACAATGGCGTCCACTATCATGATGGTCCCGTTAGCGAGGTTACATATGAGGATCCTACAATGGCTCCTATTCGCCCAATGGTCCTTCCAAAGACTACCTCTATCCCATCCTATCTTAATCACAGGCAAATGCAAGCAGGACCTCAGTTGGTGGCTATGCACCAACAACTCAGTCGTAGGGAAACCCTTTGTTCCACCCAACCCAGTAGCCACAGAGACCACGGACGCCTCCCGGATAGGGTGGGGGGGGGGGCATTATCTCGGCAGGATGATCCAAGGCATATGGCAGGAGCACGAGATAGACTTGCACATAAATGTTCTGGAGATGAGGGCAGTGCTCCTAGCGTTGCAGGCACTTCAGGATGTCCTCCTCTAGGGACTATTGCGATACACTCAGACAACATGTCAGTAGTGTGGTATCTCAACAAGCAAGGAGGAACCAGATTGTACCCCCTATGCAGAGAGGCCTTGAGGGTGTGGAATTGGGTGATAGCTTCCCAATGGGCCTTGGTGGCAACGCACATCCCAGGGAAAACCATTGTGATTGCAGACAGGCTAAGCAGAGCGATCCTCATGCCTTACGAGTGGTCCCTGAACCGCCAGGTGGCGAACAGCATATTCAGCAAATGGGGTCAGCCTTGCTGCGATCTGTTTGCCAGTCCCCTCAATGCGAAATGCAGCAGCTGCTTCTCGCTGATCCCCCCACCGGGGGAATCTCCAAGGGACACTCTTGCGCACAATTGGCCCTCAGGTCTGCTGTATGCTTTCCCTCCATTTCCCCTTATCTCGAGGGTGATTCAGAAAGCGCTGTCCTTGGGAAGAAGATTGATTCTGATCACGCCACACTGGCCTCGACAAATATGGTTCCCCTTCCTTCAACCTTACATGGTGGATGTTCCTTGGACTCTGGACCCTCATCCAGATTTGCTGACACATATGTCGGGACAGCTCCACTCCTCCCTGGAGACCCACCGGTTGACCGCTTGGCTACTCCACTTCCATCCGTAGTCAGGTGTGACAATTTTTCTCCAGACGTGGTCCATATTCTTTCATCCTCTCGTAAACCGTCCACTAGGAAGATCTACTCTAGCAAGTGGAAAAGGTTTTCGATATGGGCCCATTCCAAAGGTATTGACCCCTACACAGCCCCCATTGATTCTGTTTTGGAATTTCTGTCTCACTTATTCTACCAAGGGTCTGCCTCAGCCACCATCAAAGTTCAGCTGGCAGCTATTTCAAATTTTCATGTGGCTTATGAACCTTGCTTAATGGCACACACGTTGTGTAAAGCATTTCTAAAAGGCACTCTTCTCCTTCGTCCCCCCATATCTCAACCTGTTATGCCCTGGGACCTCAATTTTGTTCTGCAGGCTCTCGCCCTCCCACCCTTCGAGCCTGCGGCTTCCTGCGATTTAAAATTTCTTACATGGAAATCTGC
Organism: Protopterus annectens; assembly: GCF_019279795.1. Classification (NCBI taxonomy): domain Eukaryota; kingdom Metazoa; phylum Chordata; order Ceratodontiformes; family Protopteridae; genus Protopterus; species Protopterus annectens. The sequence goes on from NC_056739.1 coordinate 1,991,894,304, forward strand.
CTTTTTGATAGCTATCACATCAACTAGATGAGTCTCAGAACTCCAGGCCCTATCAATCAAGCCCCCATATTTGATATTCCATAAAGATAGAGTCTCTCTCAGACCAAATCCGTCCTTTCTTCCCAAAGTGGCTTCCTTATCTAATATTAATCAGTCCATTGAACTGTCGGTCTTCTTCCCCAACTTCTCCAATAAGGCAGAGTACCAGTTTCATCTGTTGGATGTTCATAGGCAACTACGCTTTTATCTACACAGGACTAAAGATTGGCAGAAGTCAGACCAGCTCTTCATTTCATTTTCAGAGAATCGCTTGGGGTCTGCAGTATCCAAAGTCACCATCTCTAGGTGGATAGCTGGTTGCATCTCCTTTATTTATGGCAGGGGGAAAGAGCCTGCCCTTCCCAGTCAGAGCACACTCTACCAGAGCAGTTTCCACTTCCACAGCCTTTCAGGCTAGGTAATCGATGGATGATATTTGTGCGGCTGCAACATGGGCTTCTCTTCACATGTTTGTTTCCTATTACAAATTGGATGTGGTGTCCAGGGGCAGATCATCTTTTGGCTCCACAGTGCTCAGGAGTATTTTCCATTGAGCCACCCAGGATGTAGGTGCTAGGGACGCTATCCCACAGGTGAAGAATGTAGGTGAGATAGGACTACATAGCATCAGTAACTCACCATAACGTTAGATGTATATAGTCCATCTCGCCTCAAATTCTTCATTACCCCCCCCCCCCCCACTGTCCCCCACGCCTGGAGGATTTGGAGGATCACCTTGTATTTCTGATATTAGAGTCCCAGTCCCTTTGGATAATTTGTTGGACCTCTTTGTTATGGGTGTGTTTGGGTGATGGATACTATATTTCTGTTGGCGGCAAACTAGATCTGGGAATGTGGGGCAATGTATTGTGGGATACCATCTTAGCCCAGCCAATCAAAGACTTTCGAGCTAGTAAATAGGCTGAGTCGGAGCTGACATTTGGCTCCGAACCCACAGGTGAAGAATGTGAGGCGAGATGGACTACATACATCTAACGTTATGGTGAGTACATAACTTACTGTTTTCGAGTTTCAGAACCGAAGTCTTCAATTTAAAGCTAAGTACCCCATTGGGGAAACTTTTTCTTGCTCCTTACCGATGTCAGTAAAAGTTCATAATTGCATTACTTGTGGGAAGCAAATACCTCATAAAGATTTTCATTTGTACTGTATTCTTTGCCTAGGCCCTGACCACGACGTACCTTGCTGTCGGATTTGTGCTTTATTCAATCAGCGCACTATCCGTCGTCGGTACATATGTTTCTCTAAATATTTCGGTTCTCGGTTTAATTATCCAGAAATTACGTCGGTTAGCCATCCAACTAACGGAATTCTGAAAAAACGCAAAGAAAAAGACAGAGACAGACCGTTGAGGTCCAAAACTGCAGACAACGCTTCTCCTAAGCCAGTCGCCAGTTCTCTGGTACTCAGTGAGGAGCTTTCGCAGCCCCTGATACCCACTACTTCTGATTCGTAGGCCTCTACTGAGACCCATTCGGAGTCCGGTATGCCACGAGATGCTTCACCTATGGAACCCACAGATGTCTCTACCTTTGATGGGTCCAGAGCCGCTGTGCAGGCACCGGCTTCTGAGGGTGTATTCAGGCCTACAGACTTGCATATTAAACCGACTCCACCTTCAATACTAAGGCCTAAATCTCGATCTGTGTCTAAAAAACGATGCCCAGGCCACATGTTCAGGCCCCTATGCCTAAAAAACAAATGATCAAAATGGCTGAAGATCTAATTACTCTAATCAGGGGTGGTCAAACCCCCCCCTTCTAAGAGGCCGAGGGCTGAGCTTGACTATGAATCTTCTGATCAGGACTCTGTTTTTTCTGACTCTTCTAATGATCTGGATTTGTCCATACCTACTTATGAGGATTCTGATGCAGAGGATTCCATTCCCTGTGCCCATCCCCCCCCCGCCCCCAAGGACTTTTCTTTTCGGGAAACTTTACATACCTTAAGGGAGCATTTCCACTGGGAAAGTCAGGAATTTTCTGAATCTAAAAAGAGGCTTAGGGATTTCCTTCTTCTTCCTCAGCAGAGGTCTTTGGCTATACGTCCTGTACTAGATATTGTTGATGATGTGTTTTCAGAATCCAGTATGGCCCCTGATTCACTGCCTCCAGCTCCTAGTAAACCTGACAGATACTACAGGGTTCCTGAGTCCCGCAAGTTCCTTTTCAAACATCCTGTTGCGGACCCAGAAACCATTTCTCAGGGGCCCAATGGCATTAAGGCTTTTACTGCTAAAAATCCTACCCCTTCTGATAGAGACTCTAGGGTGCTGGATAGATGGAGTAAAAAGGTTTATACTTCTGCAACTTTGGCAATCAGGGCTTTAAAATGGCAATTTCATATGCTAAAATATCAACAGCATATCATGGGACTGCTTAAACAGAAAATGATGTTGATTTCTGACTGTGTGGAAAATAAAGATTTACAAGATTTATTTTATTCAGCTGAACAAGTTGGAAAACATAATTTGCATTGTGGTTTTGATTCTTTAGAGGCCTCTTGCAGGGCTGCTATTACTGGGTCTGTGCTAAGAAGGCATGCTTGGCTTAAGGCTCAGTCTCTGCCTGATCATGTTAAAGCAAAATTGTTGGATGCTCATTTAAATCAGGACCGCCTGTTTGGCAATAAGTCTGAAGAAGTTCTGAAAAAGATGGAAGATAAAGCTAAATCTATGCAAACTGTGAAAGATTTCTTACTAGTGCAACCACCAAGATTTAGTAGGCACTGGCCTAGTAAGAACTGGTCCTTTCCAGCTCTTTCCAGATCCTCTCAAGCCAAACCCAGACACACCAAAAGCACCAGGTTTCAGTCCCAAGGGACTCTCAGAACTAAGCAGTGGGGTGCTTCCACTTCCAAATCTGGAAATAAGACACCCCCTATGGTAAACAGTCTCAATGACTTTCCTTTAAAATTACCAAGCACTTACCTTTCAGCCACCCCTTTGGGGGGAAAGATTGCTCTTCATGCAAAAAACTGGCAACTCATAACCCAGGACAAATGGGTTTTCAATATAGTGTCCCAGGGATACAGATTTCATTTCCACACGTTGCCAACTCCAAACGGGTGGCCAGACCTGCCCCAAAATCAGTGGGCAGAGGCTCAGAAACAAGTACTTTCCCTCTTAAACATGGGGCTATTCAACCGGTACCAGAAGAGGAAAAGGGACAAGGTTTCTATTCCAGACTTTTCCTGGTACCCAGAAAAGACAAATCATGGCGTCCAATTCTGGACCTGTCTACTCTAAACACCTTTCTGGACATTCCAAAATTCAAGATGCTGACTCTTCACTAGTTACTTCCTATGCTAGGCAAGGTTGCATGGTTGCCAACTCTAGATTTAAAAGAAGCTTACCTGCATATCCCAATCAGGGAATCTTGCAGAAGATACCTACGCTTCAAAGCAGGCTCCTTGCATTATCAGTTCTCTGCACTGCCCTTTGGCTTGTCTACTGCGCCCAGGGTATTCACAAAGTGCCTGGCTCCAGTAATTGCATTTTGCAGGCAAAGAAATATTCAAATATATCCATACCTGGACGATTATCTAATTCAGGCAGAAAACCAGGCCATATTTATAAAACATCCGGAGTTTGTAAAAAGGGTTCTAACTTGTCTAGGGTACACCATAAACAAAAAGAAATCACAACTGGTACCCTCTCAACAGATTACATTCCTGGGTACAAGCTTGAATACAACTGCCCAGATGGCTTTCCTCACGCCAGAAAAACAAATTCATTTGGTAACTTACTTCGAGCAGGTGGCCACAAAAACCCTGCTATCTGCAAGACAAGTACTGCAAGTCTTGGGGTTCATGGCCTCCTGCATTCTTCTAATTCCATATGCAAAACTGCATATGAGGAAACTTCAGTGGTACTTAAAACGTTTATGGAGTCAACATTGTCACAGCCTGGAAACAATGATTCCTATCATACCTTGCCTACGCCTAGAGTTCCTATGGTGGGCAGAGGCCTGCCATCAAAGCAAGGGACTGCCATTCACACTACCCCCTGCCGCCCAAACCCTAACTACAGATGCATCAGACTATGCATGGGGGGCTCATCTGGCAGGGAAGTGCATTCAGGGCAAATGGAGCCCAAATCAAGTGCACCTACATATCAATCAAAAAGAAATGTTCGCTGTACAGAATGCTCTGACAGCCTTCAAGGACTACATTCATCCAGGACAACTAATGGTAAAGACGGACAACACCACAGTTATGTGGTACATAAACAAGCAGGGGGCTACACATTCTACCCCCTTTGCAGACTAGTCATGGCATTGTGGAACACGGCCTTGAGCTACCAAGTGCAACTACAAGCTCAATTCCTGCCAGGAAAACTGAATATTCTGGCAGACGAACTAAGCAGAAATCTCATGGACCCACACAAATGGAAACTGGAACCACGGATTTTCAGCATATTGACCAGCAAATGGGGGAGCCCAGACATAAATCTATTTGCCTCCCTCCAGAACTACCAGTTGGACAAATTTTGCACAAGAACTCCTCACAAAAAAGCCTGGAAAGTGGATGCTCTGTCCTTCAGCTGGAAAAACCTATCAGTCTACGCCTTTCTCTGCCTCTGCTCTCCAAAGTTCTGCTAAAAGTCAAACAGGACAAACCAGAAATGATTTTCATTGCTCCAGACTGGCCACGCCAGCACTGGTACCCACTCCTGCGCATTGTGTCACAAATTTCTCCATGGCACCTGCCTCAGACACCTTCCTTACTGTCTCAGCAGGAGAACGATATTCTGCACCCTCAGCTCCCAACGTTGAAACTTGCAGCTTGGCTAATCACTTAAATTCACCCTTAGCATCCCTCAGCAAACCTGTGATGGATGTCAACTTGGAGGCGAGAAGACCTAGTACTAAAAAATCTTATGCTGAAAAATGGAAAAGATTCTGTGCCTGGAATCAATCTCAAGGGATGAGCACAGCAGTGCCCAATTTACCACAGATTTTGCAATACTTAACTGAGATGCTTCACAAGGGCCTGTCTTTTTCCTCCATTAAAATCCACGCCTCAGCCATTTCAGCTCATTACAACACAGAACCTCCCCTCTTCTCTCATTCTCTGCTCAAGCAGTACCTCAGAGGGGCCAAAAACTTGAGACCACCAAGGAGAGCTCCAACCCCTGCCTGGGATCTTAACTTTGTATTGGAGAAACTCACTCTACCTCCTTTTGAGCCAGCTGCTACTGCAGACTTAAAATTTCTTTCTTGGAAAACAGCCTTCCTTTTAGCAATCACTTCAGCTAGAAGGATGTCTAAATTACAGGCCGTTATGGCAGTGTAGCCTTTCATCATCTTTCATGTGGACAGGGTGTCACTCAGGACCAATCTATCCTTTATTCCCAAGGTGGTATCCAGTGTGGCTCTTAATCAGTCCATTTATTTGCCAACTTTCTTTCCCAATCCTCAGAACAAGGGGGAGCAGATTCTGCATTCATTGGATGTGCATAGACAACTTAGATTCTACTTGGACAGGACTAAATCTTGAAGAAAATCTGAACTGCTAGTAGCATTTCCTGCAGGGGCAGAGGAGAAGGCTATTTTAAAACAAACCATTTCTAAATGGATAAGCCATTGCATTCATTTCTGCTATAAGCACCATGGAAAACCTATCCCCCAGGGGATCAGATCTTATTCCACCAGGGCTGCATCTGCTTCTGCAGCCTTTCTCAGAGGTGTTCCTACCAGGGATATTCTAGAAGCTGCTACCTGGAGTTCAGTTCATGCTTTCACCAAGCATCATCTCTTACCAATTTTCTCTAAATCTAGAGCTGGCTTTGCCCCTTATGTTTTGCAGGGCCTTATAGCTGGTCCTAATGCTGTATAAATCCATCCTCCCAACCATAGCTTTGGGAATCTACCCAAATGTAATGACTGCAACAGTGAAACATGAAGAACTTAGTACAGTTGTGTACACTTACCATAACTGTAGATGTTCGAGTGTATTCACTGTTGCAGTCCTGGTTACCCTCCCTCCAGCCCCATGTTTTTCTCTTACTATACCTCTACTTTCTTTTACTATGCTTAAAAGCCTTTTTGGTGTATTTGCTTTTGGTTGGAGGTATATTTTTGTGTTTTTAATTTATTTTGCTCCCCATTTGTGGGGCATCTGACATCTGGGACAAGAAAAACTGATGTAATGGCGTCGGCTGCATGTTTTATACACCTGACGACCTGACGTCATGGAAGAAGGGACAGCAACTGACGCAGGACCCAAGACTTTGTTAATCGGGCCGACTGAGGGCAACCTGCCAGCAGATTACCCAAATGTAATGACTGCAACAGTGAACACACTCGAACATCTACATTTATGGTAAGTGTACACAACTGTACTTTTCCATATGCTGAAATTTCAGCAGCATACCTTGAAACTCTTTAAACAAAAAAAGTCTTCTTTTCCTGCTTGGGCAGAATCTAAAGATTTACAAGACTTAATGCATTCTGCAAGTCAAGTACCTAAACACACTTTGCACTGTGGTTTTGATGCCCTAGAAGCTTCTTGCAGGGCAGCAGTCACTGGTTCTTTTATTAGAAGATATGCATGGCTTAAGGAACAACCCCTGCCAGACCATGTCAGATCTAAATTGTTGGATGCCCCCTTGCACAAAAGATAACTTATTTGACACTAAGGCAGAAGAGTTCTTAAAAAAGATGGAAGAAAAAGCAAAATCTATGCTAACAGTTAAGGATTTCTTACAGGTCCAACCCCCTAGGTTCACCAGGCATTGTCCCTCCAAGCACTGGTCCTTTCCTTTCCCAAGTAAACCGGCCCAGCCTGTGCCACAAGGTTACAGACCCCTCCCCAGACAGCAGCCCCAGGGAATGCAGCGATCAAAGCAGTGGACTACCTCTACTTCAAAATCAGGAAGATGTTCTTCGTGTTTCACTGTTGCAGTCATTACATTTGGGTTATCTGCCTGCAGGTAGCTCTCAGCCGGCCTGAAAACCAGAGTCTTGGATTCCTGTATTGGATGCTGTCTCTTCTTCCATGACATCCGGTCATCAGGGGTATAAAACATGCAGCCGACACCATTACATCAGTCTTTGTTGCCGACCGGTGCCCGAAGCAGAAGCCGTTCGCAAGTGCCGGTCGGCCGACTCCTGAAATTTTTGTTTTTGAGTTTTGGAACCGAAGTCTTCAAAAAAGCTAAGTACCCCATTGAGGATCCTTTTTCTTGCTCTTAAACCGATGTCAGTAAAAGTTAACAATTGTCTTACCTGTGGTAAGAAAATACCTCATAAAGATTTTAATTCGTAGTGCATTCCTTGCTTAGGCCCAGAACACAACTTCCCTTGCTGTCGGTTTTGTGCCTTATTCAACCCCTGAACTATTCGTCGTTGGTCTATTTTTGCAGCAAATTATTTTGGTACTCGGTTTAACTATCCAGAAATGACTTCGGTAAGTCATCCGACTACCGATATTCCGAAAAAATGTAAAGATAAAGACAGAGATGACCCGCATAGGTCCAAAACTGCCGACGACACTTCCGTTAAGCTAGTCGTGAGTTTGCCGGTACTTAGTGAGGTGCTTTCACAGCCCCTGATACCCGCTATTTCAAATTTGCAGTCCTCTACGCTGCGAGATGCTTCTTCGACTATGGAACCTGCAGATGTCTCTACCTTGGATGGGACTGGAGCCGCTGTGCAGACACTGGCTTCTGAGGGTGTATTCAGGCCTACAGACTTGCATGTCAAACCGACCGCCATCTTCTTCATCAAGGCCTAGAAAACCGACGTCCAAACTGCATGGTCAGGCCCATATGCCTAAAAAACAAATCTTAGAATGGCTGAAGACCTTATTACTTTAATTAGGGGAAGCCAGCCTTCCCCCTCTAAGAGACCTAGAACTGATTTTCCTTCTGATCAGGATTCTGAAATTTCTGTTTCTTCTGATTACCAGGATTTGCCCTTGTCTACTTATGAAGATTCTAATGCAGAGGATTCCATTCCCTCTCCTTCCCCTCCAGAAGATTTTTCTTTTGGTGAATCCTTGCACACTCTTAGGGACAGTGGCGGCTGGTGACTTCAAATCAAAAGGGGGCTGCAGGAGACAGCTGAATGGGTGGGGTCAAGGGGAGGGGTGTGGCCAACTAGAAAGGGGAGGAGCTATGCTCAAAACCAGAAAAACTAACTTTAATTAAATACGCTGCCCTGGGTGGCAAACCATCATTATGAGAGTCCAATCAAGACAAAAATAAGTGTAGAAGAATAAAAATATTTCAATGCATTGGCTGCATGACAGCTTACTTATTATCTAGATGGAAACAAAAGGTTGTGAGGCATGAAAAAATAAATTACTTTTTAAATACATTACTAGAATGCCAGTCAAAATCAAGTATAAGAAAAACCAGAAGCACTCAACTCAAACCACTTCTCCTTGCACTGCAGTTCTAATTATAATTTATATTCAGCTTTATTAAAGTACCAAGTAACATGCTGAAAGTAGAAATCTGTGATGCCCCCACTTGTAAAAATGTTTCTTATCCAAAAAAGACCTGCTGCCTGACCTCTATCTACTTGTTTCATGGGGAAAACATGATCAAAGTAAAAAATGAAAAGCAAACAAGAAACATGCTCAAGATACATTGCTTAAAGGATTACTGTACAGGTTATGGACCACACATGATTGCCATTCTGTTTAGTTTACGGGTAAAGTCTGTAGAGATGACTGGAAGTCTCCAACAAGTGTAATGAGCTTTTTAAAATAATGGAATCCTGTCCTTTAATACCAAAGGCTTATACATTATCTAGTCAAGTATTTTCTGCATGGCAACAACAGAAAGGCTTTCAATGTTGGCAATTCTTTAACAGTATGCTTATTAAAGCTTACTTGCATCTTACGATCTCAGACAAGCTTACCTTATGGTCATTAAAGCATTGCTACTTAAACACAGAGCAACAGACACTTTGAGTAATAAGCATAAATCTGAGTAATAAGCATAAAAACAGTACAAAAATATGACAGAAACCAGACCGTTCTGCAAAATCAAGGACAGATGAAAAGCCACTGTAGTACTTGTGTCTACCTTGGATGGGGGGGACACACTGCACATTTACACTGCATAACTACTCCTTGCCCTGCCTGGACACATCCAGAGTCACTACATGGGGGAGTGGGGTGCAACAAGTATGTCACAATTTGAAATGTCTCTGGCTGACTGTGACGGCCCTGACACATTTGTCATACCTCTCAACCTCAGAGCAAGAAATCTGGACAAAGCCATACACAGAAGTGGCAAAGGCCCAAAAATAAGGACAATTTTTAAATATTGCTCTAATAAACTTAGAAAGATAATAGAATAAGTCTTGCATTAGTATGAATTTTCTTAAGGGTAGAAAATCTGAAACTCAAATGTCTGTCATTTTCTAACTTCAGTCTTTAGTGATTTGTCACTAATTTGCCAAAAAACACAATTTTATGAAAAATGGACCAAAAATGTGATGATAAATATAAAATAGCCACACAATACTGCTGGGAACCTGTCAAAGAAGGGACACTTTAATATTAGTACTGCTAACGAGCAGCTGACAAAATAAAAGAATCTACATGCATTTCAAGTAATCTATAACTTTGATTATTACAGTTATTTCTTAATTGTAAACCATCCATGTTTTCTTCCAAAATTGCTATTTTGCGGAGGGATTATTAGGGGGAAGAGCAACATTTTGAGCCAAAATCGGGGACAGTTGAGAGGTTGGCTATGCCTAATTCTATAAAGCAATTTATTTGCATGTACCTCTCAATCTGTTAATGCAGTAAATCTGAACAAGGCCATATATATTGGGGAACATATAAACAGTACTAAAAATTGCTCTTGTATAAATTGAGACAATTGTTAGAACAGCTCTTACTTTAACATGCATTTTTCTGAAGGTTATGAAGTCTGAAACTCAGTGTATCATTATTCAGTGACTTAATTCCTAAATGATTTGCCAGAAAACTACAAATTTTATGAACAAACCAAAAATAAGAAGCAAAAATCTATTCATTCTTTAAAAATCTGGACAGTTGGGAGGTATAGTTCAGCTGGGCCTGTCTGAGTTTGCTGCCCTTCCCCCCTGACAAAATCATGGTTGAATGGAGCCTCTGCAGCCATTCCAATGAACCATTACTTGGCTATTTCACTGCATTTACCATAAACACTAATGTGCATACTGCTTTACTTCTATGATGAGTTGGACTTCATTTGAAAGTTTTATTTTGTGTTTTACAGCACAAACACTAAGATATCTGCTAAACAAACTTGGCATTAAAACTTCTCTGCCCTTGAAACTCACATTCATTGAAACAACATTAAAACCCACATTCAGAGAAAATGCCTTTTACCCGTGGCAGATAAAAATTAATTCTGGGCTGTTTTCAAATCATAGGCCCCTTGCATATGAAACATACATGTGCTCTTTGATACACCTTCCTATTGCTTTGAACATTTTTCCAGTAAACAATGAAACAAAACTGCCCAATTCAGAACATTTCCATCATAAAAGTCTACTCAAACTTCTACAGTCCACTATTATCAGTAAATAAGCACAATTCTACAGTCCACCATTATCAGTAAATATGCACAATATCTGAAGTAGTAAAAAAGTTATCTAAATAATTCCACGTTAAATAAATCTGTAATGAAGAGGTTGCAGCTAGCAATCACCTTTATATTTCATGGCTTCATCGAAAAATAAAGTGTCTGATGCCCCTGAGGAATAAATTGCCTAAATTACATTAAAAATAAGCTAGTAATATTGCAATAGGAAATGGATAGCAAACTCATAACAGGCTCATAGTTAGTATCTTAACTTTCAGTACGGCAGCATTCACCCCTTATGGGAGTAGAACCAACAACCTACTCTATCAAAAGCAAGTACACAACCTGTTGTGCTATTAGCAATGTGAGCCGACTTAGCATAATCAGCACTAAATTTCTCTTCCCCTGCAGCTCTCAGCTCCTTGTAAAATCTATTCAATACTCAACTGCATCTCAACTTCGCAGCACAAGAAGTCTGGAAAAAGCCAAATTTATTGGGGTGGGTCAAAAGGGCAAAAACCAGGGACACATTAAACATTGCTTATATAATCTTGGAAAGCTGCTAGAATAAAATGCTGTGTTACCACCATACATTTTACTGCCAAGGTTCCTGTGCAAAAGAGTCAGAACAACATACCACTATGCCAAATCACCTGCTTTGTGAAAGAAAAATGCTGTGTTACCACCGTACATTTTACTGCCAAGGTCCCTGTGCAAAACAGTCAAGAGCAACATACCACTATGTCAAATCAGCTGCTTTGAGAAAGAGAGCAAGACTGAAACTTAAATGGCTATCATTTAATGAATTCAGTTCTCACCATAGCTGTCAACCTCTTAGCACAAAACACCTGGACAAACCTAGTAATGAGGGAATACAGCCCTCAAACATATTCAGTGAATTCAGTTCTTGTCATAGCTGTCAACCTTAGCACAAAAAACCTGGACCAAGCCAATAACAGGGTATTACAGTCCCAAAAATAAGGACAAATTTCAAATAGTCATCTTATAAACTTAAAAAAATGCTATAATAAAAGGTTGTGTTACTATATATTTATTGCTAGAATAAAAAGTTGTTTTACTATGTATTTTCTGAAGAATATGAAGTCTGAAATTCAAATGCCTGTCAATTTTACTTCGGACGGAACAAAAACAATTTTCAGCAGAGGCCCAGGGAGAAATACTGTAGACACATGTCTTTGTAAAATGGCAGGACACCAGAGCAAATCCACACAAACACAGGGATAAGATGCAGACTCCACACAGAAGGCACCCCAGCCAAGAATCAAACCA